>NC_082684.1:63152161-63229872 GCF_949987515.2 Delphinus delphis | reverse complement strand
TAAATGAATTACTCAAGGGATTTGGGTTCTAGTTCCTCTCAGCATCAGTTTTTTCATTAGTAAAGTCAGGATAAGGTATGCTCTCAGTGATTTGTGAAATTCAGGAAATAATAGTGTTTTCAGTCGTGATCTTTAGAATTAGATAGATCTAAATTGGACCTTTGATTTTAAAACTTACTTTCTCAGGATCTCTGGCATATAGTTTAGTCTCTCTGAGCCTCATTTTCCTCATATGTAAACCACATCATTAATTATGATAATTAGGTAAGAAATGGTATGGAAATTTACTTTTAAAATGGCTGACACATCTTACAATGCTCCTCTCCTTTCCTTCATAGATTTTTTTTTAACAACTTTATTGGAGTATAATTACTTTACAACGGTGTGTTAGTTGCTGCTGTATAACAGTGAATCAGCTATATGTATACATATATCCCCATATCCCCTCCCTCTTGAGCCTCCCTCCCACCCTCCCTATCCCACCCCTCTAGGTGGTCAAAAAGCACTGAGCTGATGCCCCCGTGCGATGCAGCTGCTTCCCGCTAGCTATCAATTTTATATTTAGTAGTGTATGTATGTCAGTGCTACTCTCTCACTTCGTCCAGCTTACCCTTCCCCCTCCCCGTGTCCTCAAGTCCATTCTCTACGTCTGCGTCTTTATTCCTGTCCTGCCCCTAGGTTCTTCAGAACCATTTTTTCTTTTCTTTTTTTTTAGATTCCATATATATATATATTAGCATATGGTATTTGTTTTTCTCTTTCTGACTTACTTCACCCTGTATGACAGACTCTAGGTCCACCCACCTCACTGCAATTAACTCAATTCATTTCTTTTTATGGCTGAGTAATATTCCATTGTATACATGTGCCACATCTTCTTATCCAGTCATCTGTCGATGGACGCTTAGGTTGCGTCCATGACCTGGCTATGGTAAATAGTGTTGCAATGAACATTGGGGTACATGTGTCTTTTTGAATTATGGTTTTCTCTGGGTATATGCCCAGTAGTGGGATTGCTGGGTCATATGGTAATTCTATTTTTAGTTTTTAACGAACCTCCATACTGTTCTCCATAGCGGTTGTATCAATTTACATTCCCACCAAGAGTGCGAGCAGGTTCCCTTTTCTCTACACCCTCTCCAGCATTTGTTGTTCGTAGATTTTTTGATGATGGTCATTCTGACTGGTGTGAGATGATATCTCATTGTAGTTTTGATTTGCATTTCTCTAATGATCAGTGATGTTGAGCATTCTTTCATGTGTTTGTTGGCAATCCGTATGTCTTCTTTGGAGAAATGTCTATTTAGGTCTTCTGTCCATTTTTGGATTGGGTTGTTTGTTTTTTTGATATTGAGCTGCATGAGCTGCTTGTATATTTTGGAGATTAATCCTTTGTCAGTTCCTTCGTTTGCAAATATTTTCTCCCATTCTCAGGGTTGTTTTTTTGTCTTGTTCAGGGTTTCCTTTGCTTTGCAAAAGCTTTTAAGTTTCATTAGGTCCCATTTGTTTCTTTTTGTTTTTATTTCCATTTCTCTAGGAGGTGGGTCAAAAAGGATATGGCTGTGATTTATGTCATAGAGTGTTCTGCCTTTGTTTTCCTCTAAGAGTTTTATAGTGTGTGGCCATACATTTAGGTTTTTAATCCATTTTGAGTTTATTTTTCTGTATGGTGTTAGGAAGTGTTCTAGTTTCATTCTTTTACATGTACCTGTCCAGTTTTCCCAGCACCACTTATTGAAGAAGCTGTTTTTCCCCATTGTATATTCTTGCCTCCTTTATCAAAGATAGGGTAACCATAAGTGTGTGGGTTTATCTCTGGGCTTTCTATCCTGTTCTATTGATCTATATTTCTGTTTTTGTGCCAGTACTATACCGTCTTGATTACTGTAGCTTTGTAGTATAGTCTGAAGTCCGGGAGGCTGATTCCTCCAGCTCTGTTCTTCTTTCTTAAGATTGCTTTGGCTGTTCGGTGTGTTTTGTGTTTCCATACAAATTGTGAAATTTTTTGTTCTAGTTCTTGAAAAATGCCATTGGTAGCTTGATAGGGATTGCATTGAATCTGTAGATTGCTTTGGGTAGTATAGTCATTTTCACAATGTTGATTCTTCCAACCCCGAAACATGGTATATCTCTCCATCTATTTGTATCATCTTTAATTTCTTTCATCAGTGTCTTACAGTTTTCTGCATACAGGTCTTTTGTCTTCTTAGGTAAGTTTATTCCTAGGTAATTTATTCTTTTTGTTGCAGTGGTAAATGGGAGTGTTTTCTTGATTTCACTTTCAGATTTTTCAACATTAGTGTATAGGAATGCAAGAGATTTCTGTGCATTAGTTTTGTATCCTGCTACTTTACCAAATTCATTGATTAGCTCTAGTAGTTTTCTGGTAGAATCTTTAGGATTCTCTATGTATAGTATCATGTCATCTGCAAACAGTGACAGTTTTACTTCTTCTTTTCCAATTTGGATTCCTTTTATTTCTTTTTCTTGTTTGATTGCTGTGCCTAAAACTTCCAAAACTATGTTCAATAATAGTGGAGAGAGTGCGCATCCTTTTCTTGTGCCTATTGTGCTATTAGAGGAAATGGTTTCAGTGTTTCACCATTGAGAATGATGTTGGCTGTGGGTTTGTCATATACGGCGTTTATTATGTTGAGGTAAGTTCCCTCTATGCCTGCTTTCTGGAGAGTTTTTATCGTAAATGGGTGTTAAATTTTGTTGAAAGCTTTTTCTGCATCTATTGAGATTATCATATGGTTTTTATCCTTCAGCTTGTTAATATGGTGTATCACATTGATTGATTTGTGTATATTGAAGAATCCTTGAATTCCTGGGATAAACCCCCCTTTATCATGGTGTATGATCCTTTCAATGTGCTGTTGGATTCTGTTTGCTAGTATTTTGTTGAGGATTTTTGCATCTATGTTCAACAGTGATATTGGTCTGTAGGTGTCTTTTCTTTTTACATCTTTGTCTGGTTTAGTATCAGGGTGATGGTGGCTTCGTGGAATGAGTTTGAGAGTGTTCATTCCTCCCTCTGCTATATTTTGGAAGAGTTTGTGAGGGATAGGTGTTAGCTCTCTCTAAATATTTGATAGAATTCACATGTAAAGCCATCTGGTCCTGGGCTTTTGTTTGTGGGAAGATTTCTAATCACAGTTTCAATTTCAGTGCTTGTGATTGGTCTGTTTATATTTTCTATGTCTTCCTGGTTCAGTCTCAGAAGGTTGTGCTTTTCTAAGAATTTGTCCATTTCTTCCAGGTTGTCCATTTTATTGATATATAGGTGCTTGTAGTAATCTCTCATGATTCTTTGTATTTCTTCAGTGTCAGTCATTACTTCTCCTTTTTCATTTCTAATTCTGTTGATTTGAAACTTCTCCCTTTTTATCTTGATGAGCCTGGATAGTGGTTTATCAATTTTGTTTATCTTCTCAAGGATCATCTTTTTTTTATTATTTCTTATATTCTTTTATTCTGCATTGCATCCAAACATTGTGTTACTTTGATCATTATCTCCACAAGATTCTAATTGCTAAATAAAGCCTATTCCCTAGATATCAATTCTCCATACATAACGAAAATGGCATTTTATAGAGCTCTTAGATACTATATCCCAGGAAGCATATGCAGCATAAAGGTGGCCAATATTCAGAAGCTAGATTTTCTTGTACTGCCCAAGTGATCAGGAATAACCAAAACATTTTAAATGAATGAAAATTATTTATGGTCTAAAAAACACTTGAGGATAAATCTGAGGAATACAAAATATAGGAGAAAAAAATAAGCATGGAACGCATTCTGTATCATCCAGTAATTTTGCTACAGTGAGTCTGTTTTCAAGACAGGTTCCTAGGTTTTTACGGCTTATAATGTAAACCTTTATGAGAAGACTCTGACTTTGAGAAATGACGTGTGGAATTATGCTGGTTTGTAAAATGAGTGTAATCTGAATCCTCAGCCTCTGTCATGGTAGGTGGTAGTGGCCGTGCTGGCCTGTCATTCTTAGAATGGTGAGGTTCATCACTCTCTTTTGACTTTGAGTGTGCTGATTTAGCTGTCTTGGGCTTCCACTCGGGGTCATGCTTTCTTTTGTCCAAAGACGATTTCTCCCATTCCCTGGCTTTCCTGTAAGCTTTCTTTTCTTCAGCCATTAGAAGTCTAGCGATTTCCTCATCCTGAGCTACCTGAGCTCCTCTCCTGTCCACCTGGGTAGCCAAAATTTCTTCTTCTTGCAGTTTTCTGGCAATTTCAGCATCATACCATTTCTGACCCCCTGTTGGTCACTCGTGATGGAGTAGAGACCGCTTCCTTCATCAACCTGGGCTTCATTCCTCCATCTTCATAATAGTAACCATCACCATAAGTGTTGGCTCCAGGGGACTCTAGAAAGTGTTTTTTCGCTTTTTCTCTTCCTGTAACTCTTTTTCTTGCAAGAGTCGAGCTATGTCCTCATCCTTCTTCTCCTGAATGCGTCGTCTCTCGGCCTCAATAGCCAGCTTCTCCTGAATCTCCTGAGCAATTTCAGTCTTGTTGTTCACTGAGCTTTATGGAGACTGAGTAATCAACTTCCATGATTTTCCCATGCAATTCTACTTTACCTCTCCATGGTGCTAATCCGGGCTCCGAAGGCTCCGCTGCGCTCCCCTCCCTGCCCTCTCCTGCCGGTGGCCCTGGTGAGACCTGCCGAAGCCCCCAGGGGTCCGCTTCCACGAGAGCCGAGTCCCTGCCTGCTTCTGGTCACCTTGGCCTCGCCGCCGCCCCGCCCCACCCCGCGCGCCGGTGGGGAAGGGGCTCTGGCCGGGCCGAGGTTCGGGGGGGTGCAGGAGGTGGCCTGGGGGCAAGCGTGGCCCCCAAGAATCATCTTTTAGTTTTATTGATCTTTGCTATTGGTTCCTTCTTTTCTTTTTCATTTATTTCTGATATGATATTTATGATTTCTTTCCTTCTGCTAACTTTGGGGTTTTTTTGTTTTTCTTTCTCTAACTGCTTTAGGTGTAGGTTAGGTTGTTTATTTGTGATTTTTCTTGTTTCTTGAGATAAGATTGAATTGCTATAAACTTCCCCCCCAGAACTGCTTTTGCTGCATCCCATAGGTTTTTGGTCATCATGTTTTCATTGTCATTTGTTTCTAGGTATTTTTTGATTTCCGCTTTGATTTCTTCAGTGATCTCTCAGTTATTTAGTAGTGTATAGTTTAGCCTCCATGTGTTTGTATATTTTACAATTATTTCCTGTAATTGATATCTAGTCTCATAGCGTTGTGGTCACAAAAGATACTTGATATGATTTCAGTTTTCTTAAATTTACCAAGGCATGATTTGTCACCAAGATGTGATCTATCTTAGAGAATGTTCCATGAGCACTTGAGAAGAAAGTGTATTCTGTTGTTTTTGGATGGAATGTCCTATAAATATCAATTAAGTCCATCTTGTCTAATGTGTCATTTAAAGCTTGTGTTTCCTTATTTATTTTCATTTTGGATGATCTCTCCATTGGTGAAAGTGGGGCGTTAAAGTCCCCTACTATGTTTGTCGATTTCCCCTTTATGGCTGTTAGCATTTGCCTTATGTATTGAGGTGCTCCTATGTTGGGTACATAAATATTTACAATTATTATATCTTCTTCTTGGATTGATCCCTAGATCATTATGTAGTGTCCTTCACTGTCTCTTGTAATAGTCTTCATTTTAAAGTCTATTTCGTCTGATATGAGAATTGCTACTCCAGCTTTTTTTAAATTTCCATTTGCATGGAATATCTTTTTCCATCCCCTCACTTTCAGTCTGTATGTGTTCCTAGGTCTGAAGTGGGTCTCTTGTAGACAACATATATACGGGTCTTGTTTTTGTATCCATTCAGCCATTCTATGTCTTTTGGTTGGAGCATTTAATCCATTTACATTTAAGGCAATTATTGATATATATGTTCCTATAACCATTTTCTTAATTGTTTTGGGTTTGTTTTGTAGGTCTTTCCCTCCTCTTGTGTTTCCTGCCTAGGTAAGTTCCCTTAGCATTTGTTATAAACCTAGTTTGGTGGTGCTGAATTCCCTTAGCTTTTGCTTGTCTGTAAAGGTTTTAATTTCTCCGTGAAATCTGAATGAGATCCTTGCTGGATAGGGTAATCTTGGTTGTAGGTTTTTCCCTTTCATCACTTTAAATATGTCCTGCCACTCCCTTCTGGCTTGCAGAGTTTCTGCTGAAAGATCAGCTGTCAACCTTATTGGAATTCCCTTGTATATTATTTGTTTTTCTGTTGCTGCTTGTAATATTTTTTTCTTTGTATTTAATTTTTGATAGTTTGATTAATATGTGTCTTGGTGTGTTTCTCCTTGGATTCATCCTGTATGGGACTCTCTGCACTTCCTGGACTTGACTGACTATTTCCTTTCCTATATTAGGGAAGTTTTCAACTATAATCTCTTCCAATATTTTCTCAGACCCTTTCTTTTTCTCTTCCTCTTCTTGGACCCCTATAATTTGAATGTTGGTGTATTTAATGTTGTCCCAGAGGTCTCTGAGACTGTCTTCAGTTCTTTTCATTCATTTTTCTTTATTCTGCTGTGCAGTAGTTATTTCCACTATTTTATCTTCCAGGTCTCTTATCCGTTTTCTGCCTCAGTTATTCTGCTATTGCTTCCTTCTAGAGAATTTTTAATTTCATTTATTGTGTTGTTCATCATTATTTGTTTGCTCTTTAGTTCTTCTAGGTCCGTGTTAAACATTTCTTGTATTTTCTCCATTCTTTTTCCCAGATTTTGGATATCTATTATTACTCTGAATTCTTTTTCAGGTAGACTATCTATTTCATCTTCATTTGTTTGGTGTGGTGCGTTTTTACCTTGTTCCGATTTCATCTGCTGCATATTGCTCTATCTTCTCATTTTGCTTAACTTATTTACTGTGTTTGGGGTCTCCTTTTCGCAGGCTGCAGGTTTGTTCTTGTTTTTGGTGTCTGCCCCCAGTGGGCAAGGTTGGCTCAGTGGCTTGTGCAGGCTTCCTGGTGGAGGGGACTGCTGCCTGTGTTCTGGTGGGTGGGGCTGGATTTTGTCTTTCTGGTGGGCAGGGCTGCGTCCATTGGTGTGTTTTTGGGTGTCTGTGAACTTAGTATGATTTTAGGCATCCTCTCTGCTAATGGGCGGGGTTGTGTTCCTGTCTTGCTAGTTGTTTGGCATGGGGCGTCCAGCACTGGAGCTTGCTGGCTTTGGGTGGAGCTGGGTCTTAGCATTGAGACAGAGATCTCTGGGAGAGCTCTCGCCGACTGATATTACGTGGGGCCAGGAGGTCTCTGGTGGTCCAATGTCCTGAACTCAGCTCTCCCACCTCAGAGGCTCAGGTCTGACACCGGGCCGGAGCACCAAGACCCTGTCAGTCACACAGCTGCCTTGAGTCATGTGTACTGTGTTTTGATGGTTTCAACACCACAGTGCTCTCTCAGGGCTGCCTACTTGAAGTAGCTTCCACTGTGGAAACTCCCTTCATAGAATTTTAACGGAGCAATTTGTGTAATTGTTTAAAAATTTGCTCTCCCACTATCTTGTATCCCATCTTCTTGCAAAATACTCTGTACAAAATGCCCTCAGTAGGGCTTCCCTGGTGGCACAGTGGTTAAGAATCCACCTGCCAGTGCAGGGGACACGGGTTCGAACCCTGGTCCAGGAAGATCCCACATGCCGTGGAGCAACTAAGCCTGTGCTCCACAAGTATTGAGCCTGTGTGCCACAACTACTGAAACGTGTGCACCTAGAGCCCGTGCTCTGCAACAAGCACTGCAATGCGAAGCCCAGGCACCACAATGAAGAGTAGCCCCCACTCACCACAACTAGAGAAAGCCCGTACGCAGCAACGAAGACCCAGTGCAGCGAAAAATAAATAAATTTATTTATTTAAAGAAAAAAAAAAGCCCTCAATAAATATCTGTTGTATGGAAGAATGATTGTCAGTTCCCCTCCCTTTCTCTTGCAAGGCACTCAGTAAATGTTTAGTAAATGAATGAAATAATTTTAGAAAATAAAAATTGTAACATATCATTAATAATAATTATATGGCTGGCTCACCTGAGGAAAAAAGGCAACACTATTGCAAAACAAAGTGGTATTAATGTAATTTAGAGATAGCATGCCCAGCCCACTGCCTGATTTTCTCTATAAAAGTATAAGCTCTCCCCACTGGAGACATATTTATTTTGAAAAGAAAAACTCAGAAAATTCTCTTTGAAATATTGCTTGTGGAAACTAGAATTCAAACTTAAGTTTACAATCATGAACATCCCAAGAAAAATATGTCATCATCAATCTCCCAAATGTGAGTGTTACATTACTATTTATTATAAAGTCAGGTTTATTCAAATTTAAGAGATTTTTAAAAATGAATAGATTTTTAAATAGACTTTATTTCTGTAGTTTAGTTTTAGGTTCACAGTGAGAGGAAGATGCAGAGATTTCCTGTATGCTCCCTCCCCCCACACATACACAGCCTCCCTCACTTAGCAACATTCCCCACGAGAGTGGTACATTTGTTACAGTTGGTGAACCTACATTGACATATCATTGTCACCCAAAAACCATAGTTTACATTAGGGTTTGCTTTTGGTGATACCCATTTTATGGGTTTGGACAAATGTATAATGACATGTGTCCACTATTATAGCATCATACAGAGTATTTTCATAGCCCTAAATATCCTTTGTGCTCCACCTATTCATCCCTCCCTCTAACCCCTGGCAACCACTGATCTTTTTACTGAACAGACTTATTTTTTAAAACAATTTAAAATGTACAGGAAAATTGGGTCAATAGTATGAAGAGTGCCCATTTGCCCAACTGCTGCAGTTTCCCCTATTATTAACATCTGATATTAGTATGGTATATTTATTACATTTAAAAAACCAGTAATGATATGTTATTATTAATTAAATTCCATAGTTTTATTTTTATCTAATGTCCTTTTTCTGTTCCATGATCTTATCTAGGATACCTTATTACATTTAGTTATTATTTCTCCTTAGGCTCCCTTTGGCTGTGATAATTTCTCATATTTTCCTTCGTTTTGATGACCTTAAGAGTTCTGAGGAGTACTGGTCAGGTTTATTGAAGGATGCCCTTCTACTGAAATTTGTCAGGTGTTTTTCTCATGATTAGACTAAGGTTTTGGTTTTGGGGGAGGAAGATCATGGAGGTAAAGTACCATTTTCCTCACATCATATCAATGGTACATGCTATCATCCTGACCTCCACTGTTGATGTTGACCTAGATCACCTGACGGAAGTATTGTCAGGTTTCTTTAATGTAAAGTGTTTTGTTTTGTTTTGTTTTTGGCTTTTCCATACCATACTCTTTGGAGGGAAATCACTGTGTGCAGTCATTATTAGCTGATTACATTTATTATAAAAGCTGTACATTTACTTCCAGTACTTTAGACATGGTATCTGCTTTAGTTTCATTACTTGTGAATGAGAAGGTTGAAATTCCAACTGTGTTGCAATAGTAACAGGAGAATGCTTACCAACTGAATCCTAATGAGACACGAATGGCAAGGAACTGAAGTTAGCAGTTAGAAAATTAAGAACCAAAAGAAGTGATCAAGAGAGAGACCAGCAGTTCTCAAAGCTCTTTGTCTCAGGATCGAAATTATTGACGACCCCCAAAGAGCTTTTGTTAATTTATTACATTATTAAAAATTAAACCTGAGGAAACTACAAAATCCGGATGAAAGAAATCAACTATATAAATAAGTGGAGAGATATTTCATGTTCATGGAACGGAGCATTCAATCTTTTAAAGATGTCAATTCTTCCCAACTTGATCTATAGAGTGAACACAATACAAATCAAAATTCCAGGAAGCTATTTTGTAGGTATCAACACACTGATTCTAAAATTTATGTGGAGGGACTTCCCTGGTGGTCGAGTGGTTAAGATTCCAAGCTTCCATTGCAGGGGGCGTGTTCAATCCCTGGTCGGGGAACTAAGATCCCGCATGCCGTGCAGTGTGGCCAGATAAATAAATAATAAAAAAAAATTAAAGTTTATGTGGAAAGGCAAAAGATCCAGAATAGATAACACAACACTGAAAAAGAATAAAGTTGCTACAACCTGATTTCAAAACTCACTATACAACTATAGTAATCAAGAGAGTGTGGTACTGGTGAAAGAATAGACACAGCAATCAATGGAACAGAATACGGAGCCCAGAAATAGACCACACAAATATAGTCAACTGGCATTTGACAAAGGAGCAAAGGCAATTCAATGGAGAAAAGATAATCTTTTCAACAAATGTGCTGAAACGAGTGACATCCACATGCAAAAAAATAAGCCTAGACACAGACCTTACACCTTTCACAAAAGTTAACTCAAAACGGAGGATACATAAAAGTAAAGTGCAAAACTGTAAAACTACTAAAAGAAAACAGAAAATCTAGGTGAGCTTTCATTTGGTGATGAGGTTTTAGGTATAGCACCAAAAGCATAACCCATGACAGAAAAAAATTGATGTTAGATTTTATTAAAATTAAAGTTTCTGCTGTGGGAAAGACACGGTTAAGGGAATCACAAGATAAGCCATAGACTTGCAGAACACAAATCTTTGCAAAAAAGCCATAGCCTTGCAAACACAAATCTTTCCAAAACTCATATCTAAAAAAAGACTTGTTTAAAACATGTTGGGTTGGCCAAAAGTTTCGTTCGTTTTTTTCTGCAAGATGGCTCTAGTAGCACTTAGCTGTCTTTAACTTCATTCGAAACAATTTTGTTAGATTGTATTGTGACAGCTGTTATATCAGTGTGCATTTAAAAAAAACTTATCGAAATTGGTGAATTTTTGTGTAATCATTTTAATATTGAAGATGGAAGAAAAAAGCAACATTTTTGGCATATTATGCCTTTTGAGAAAGGTAAAAAAGCAACTGAAACACAAAAAAGATTTGTTCAGTGTATGGATAAGGTGCTGTGACTGATCGAACATGTCAAAGTGATTTGTGAAGTTTCATGCTGGAGATTTCCCGCTGGACAATGCTCCAGGCTCGTTTAGAACAGTTGAAGTTGATAGTGATCAAATTGAGACGTTAACTGAGAACAATCAACGTTATACCATGCGGGAGATAGCCGTTATACCCAAAATATCCAAATCAAGCATAGAAAATCATTTGCACCAGCTTGGTTATGTTCATTGCTTTGATGTTTGGGTTCCACATAAGTTAAGCAAAAAAAACCTTCTTGACCATATTTCCACGTGCAAGTCTCTACTGAAACATAATGAAAATGTTCCGTTTTTAAAACAAAATGTGATGGGTGATGAAAAGTGGCTACTGTACAATAATGTCGAATGGAAAAGATCATGGGGCAAGCGAAATGAACCACCACCAACCACACCAAAAGCTGGTCTTCATCCAAAGAAGGTGATGTTGTGTATATGGTGGGATTGGAAGGGAGTCCTCTATTATGAGCTCCTTCTGGAAAACCAAACGATTAATTCCAACAAGTACTGCTCCCAATTAGACCAACTGAAAGCAGCCCTTGACGAAAAGCCTCCAGAATTAGTCAACAGAAAATGCATAATCTTCCATCAGGATAATGGAAGACAGCATGTTTCTTTGATGACCAGGCAAAAATTGTTACAGCTTGGCTGGGAAGTTCTGATTCATCTGCTGTATTCACTAGACATTGCACCTTTGGATTTCCATTTATTTAGGTCTTTACAAAATTCTCTTAATGCAAAAAAGTTCAATTCCCTGGAAGACCGTCAAAGGTACCTGGAACAGTTCTTTGCTCAAAAAGATAAAAAATTTTGGGAAGATGGAATTGTGAAGTTGCCAGAAAAATGGCAGAAGGTAGTGGAACAAAAGGGTGACTATGTTGTTCAATAAAGTTCTTGGTGAAAATGAAAAATGTGTCTTTTGTTTTTACCTAAAAACTGAAGGAATATTTTGGCCAACCCAATACAGCGACCTATCAAGAAAACAAGTGACCCAATTAAAAAATGGGCAAAAGACTGGATAGACACCTTACCAAAGAAGATATACAGATGGCAAATAAGCATATGAAAAGATCCTCAATATCATTTATCATTAGGGAATCACAAATTAAAGCAACAGTAAGATACTATTGCACACATATTAGAATGACCAAAATTCAAAACAAATGCTGCATCAAATGCTGGTGGGAATGCAGAGCACAGGAACTCTTTTTTTTTTTTTTTTTTAAATAGTGTGCTTGGGGCACACTATCACCTATTCTGCCCTTTTTAAAATTAATTTTATTTATTTATTTTTGCTGTGTTGGGTCTTTGTTTCTGTGCAAGGGCTTCCTCCAGTTGTGGCAAGCGGGGGCCACTCTTCATCACGGTGTGCGGGCCTCTCACTATCGTGGCCTCTCTTGTTGCGGAGCACAGGCTCCAGATGCGCAGGCTCAGTAGTTGTGGCTCACGGGCCTAGTTGCTCCGCGGCATGTAGGATCTTCCCAGACCAGGGCTCAAACCCGTGTCCCCTGCATTAGCAGGCAGATTCTCAACCACTGCGCCACCAGGGAAGCCCAGGAACTCTTATTCATTGCTTGTGGGACTGTAAAACGGTACAGCCTGCTTTGGAAGACAGATTGGCAGTTTCTTGTAAAGTTAAACATATTCTTACAATATGATCCAGCAATTACACTCCAAGATATTTACCCAATTGATTTGAAAATATGACCTCACCAAAATTTGCACACAAATATTTGTATTATCTTTATTCATAACTCCAAAAATTGGAAGAACCAAGATGTCCTTTAATAGGTGAGTGAATAAAAAAACTGTTACACCCATACAATGGGATACTATTCATCAACGAAAAAAAATCAAGCCATGAAAACACAGGAATGAATCTTAAGTGCTTATTACTAAGTGAAAGAAGCCAGTCTGAAAAGGCCACATACTTTATGATTTTAATTATATGACATTCTGGAAAAGACAATATTATAGCAACAGTAAAAATCAGTGGTTGCCAGAGGCTTGGAGAAGAGGAAAGAGGGGTGAATAGGTGAAGAAGTGGGGATTTTTTAGAGTGGTGAAATAATTCTGTATGATATTGTAATTGTGGATACTTGACTCTGTGCATTTATCAGTACTCGTAGAACCTTATAGAACATAGAATGAACCGTAATGTATGCAAATTTAAAAAATCAATTAGAAGGTCAGAGGATCCCAGGTTGGAACACAGAATGTGACAAAGTAACTGTATTACAATGTATGCAACAGCTTCACTGAAGAAGGTAGGGAAAACATACTCATTTGAAAATGAGAGGAATCTGTAAGACTGAGGACTAAAGAAAATGTACATAAACACTGTACTCTAGTTGATTAAGTCTTTACCCCCATGGGGGTATGGCTTAAGAATTTTGATACTGGTATACATGTATATTGGAATTAAATAATTATGTAAGTGGATGGCCGATGGCAGGACCCAAGCTTCTTCTTGTTGGAGTGGGAATTTTTCAGATAAGCCCAGGGAGGAGGGTAGAATCATCCATGTGGTAGTGGATTTGAGTTGGAGACATTATCAGGAACTCATGTTTAGCTTAATGTAGATAGTTACATATAGAAATATTTATAGACAGGAATATAGATGGATTAGTAAACACATGTATATTTCCTTGCTCATCAGCTGAGAGGGCTTAGAAGCAATGACACCCTAGTAGCAGCAAGCACACCTAACACCCAGATGCTGGTTTTTTTAGTACCATTATCCAATGAAAAAAAAAAAAGAAACAAGGCTCTTTGGAATAATGTATGGTTCTAGGCCTGGAGCTGATTCTAGGTCTCATATACAAGATGAGCCTGGAACATTTTGTAGTGACAGAAATAAGGAAATGCTACACACACACACATATACACACACACGCACAAATTATAGGAGTACATCAACTGAAAGAGCACCTAATGGTCAAAGTTGAGACAATGTGAACAACAAAATAAATAAAGTAGTATTAGATTATAACACAAAATATAAAATAAACATCCATGAGTCCATACTGATATAAATAATGACTGAATAAAAAATAAATGAGGGAGAAGAGACAAATCTCCCATGCAAAAAGAATTCCAAAGAATTTATGTAGATACCCAAGGAGATGGAGAATAACTCCCTACTTCTTAGGTCTGGTCTGCACATAACGAGTTTCTTCCAAAGAGTACAGTATGGAAGGGGCAGGGGGAGTAACTTTACAGTGGAGAAAGGGAAATTTTTTTTTTAAAACTCTATTGCACTCTTATTTATTTATTTGGCTGCCCAGGGTCTTATTTGAGGCACGCGGGATCTTCATTGCGGCACACGGGATGTTTTTATTCGCGGCATGCGGGACCTTTTTTCGTTTTTTTAGTTGCGGCATGCGGGATGTAGCTCCCTGACCAGGGATCAAACCCGGGTCCCCTGCATCGGGAGTGCGGAGTCTTAACCGCTGGACCACCAGGGAAGTCCCCAAAGGGGGAATATTTTAATTTTTTTTTTTCGGATAATTGTGGTCACTATGCTAAAACTAACCTAAACTAAAACTCAACGATTGGTGCTTTCTTAAAGATTAGTTGTAATGTGGATTATGAAAGCATATCGGTAAACTTTTTGTATTCTTTACATTAAAATCTTGCACTTTAAATGGATCTTTTACCCATGCATAATTTTGTAACATTATACATTTGCCATTTGGAAAATAATTGTTCACTGATATACAGATATTCCAAATGTTAATACATTTCATTAAACAATATAAGTATTTTAAAAAGCATATACATCAGAAAATCCTTTAAGTATTAAAAGGTTGTCATGATCACTATGGTGAATAAAAGTTTTCCAAATTCCTAATTATCATTTGGAAGCTTGAATTTTATCTTTCGTAACAAATACCATCACTTGTTTTACTAAAAGTGACAGGCTCACTTTGTTTATTTGATTTTTTGTGAAAATATTTGTCAGATAACCAAGTCTGAATAACTGGTTTGTCAGCTCTTTCAAGTAAAACTGCCATTCCTTGAATCAAGTTGCTAGGTTAGCTCACAACTCAGTCGCACAAGTGCTTTTCCTGAAGACCACCATTGTACTTCAGTATGTAGGTTTTGCCAGAGAAAATATTAAAAAGATGTACTCAGTGCCTGGGATCTCATAAAGAGTAACTTTTCCTGCTTCATCAAGGACATTCATAAGTGAAACCGGCAATGAAGAATACAATGAATATTAGTATGGTTTGGTACCACTGCCTTCACGCTATTGTGCCAACCATTTTACCTATCATTGCGTTTGCATCATCGGTTCCAATGTCAAAACATTTTGTAATTTCTTTCTGTTTAATTTCACAGATTATGATTGAATTTTTAGAGAAAACAGGTAACATTCACACACAAGTCAAGAAGCATTAGAAGAACTAAGAATGTAATACACAACGTGATAAATATAATTAACACTGCTGTATGTTATGTATGAAAGTTGAGTGTAAATTCTAAAGAGTTCTCATCGCAAGGAAAAATATATTTTTGTATTTCTTTAATTTTGTACCTATATGAGATGATGGATGTTCCCTAAACTTATTGTGATAATCACTTCTTGTAAATCAAATCATTATGATGAATACCTTAAACTTTTGCAGTGTTGTCAAGTATATCTCAATGAAACTGGAAGAAAAAAAGAAGCACTGGAAGAGATTTTGTGATTGGTTAAGGACAGAGAGCGCTGAAAATAATATACAGTGAGTATAGAACTTCTTAAGTGAAATATATTTTTCATGAGATTTGTTGACGCAAAGGCTGCTGACATTATTTATTAGCATAAGGAAATAAATCGAATTCAAAGAGAAGGGAGATAAGTAAACTATGTTGTATATCCTCTTTCTCATGCCCCATATTTAATCCACTATTAAGTTTTGTTGATTTTTATCTCCCAGTATCTCAAATTTGTCCATTTCTTTTCTCCACACAGCCTCTACTCCTGTCCAAGCCACCATTATCTTACCTCAACATCTGATTGACTTATTCCTTTCCCTGTTCCTATCCAGTCCATTTTCCAATAAGCAACCAGTGATCTGATCTTAAATTAATGTAATCTTACCACTAGTCCAATCGTATAATCCCTTCTTACAAACTTTTTTTTCCTAAAGATCTGATCTTAAATTAATGTAATCTTACCACTAGTCTAATCGTATAATCCCTTCTTACAAACTTTTTTTTTTTCTGAAGATCTGATCTTAAATTAATGTAATCTTACCACTAGTCTAATCATATAATCCAGTCCTATAAACTTCCTAAGGGAAACCCACTGCATTTAGGATCAAAAATAAATAAAAACCATATATCCTTATTGTAATCTACCAGGCCCTGTGAGATGTGGCCTTTCCCTAACTTACCAACCTCACCTTGTACCCCTTTCACCCTTATATACTGACTGTCCATAGTGATCTCTTAATTCCTCAAACATGAACATGAGAAAGCTCTTTTCTACATCAGGACTTTTACATATGCCGTTCCCTCAGTTTATAATATTCCCCCTTCCCTCCCTTCTAGATGGGCTAATTCCAACCTATCTCTCAGGTATTAGCTGAAATATTACTACTTTGGAGAGGTCTTACCTGACACCCACTCCTACAGGTCTCTGTGTTATACTCTCATAACACCAGCAGAGAGCACACCTTAACTTGTATAGTTAACTTTTTAATATTTATCTCTTTACGTTTCTCTAAACTCTGTAAAAGCAGAGGCTGTATCTGTTTTGTTCGTTGATGAATCTCTTGAAACCACAGTACCTGACATATAATATACATTCAATAAATATTATAGTAATATATAAGTGAATATATAAGTGAATATATAAGTGAATAATATATAAGTGAATATATAAGTGAATATATATAGTAATATATAAGTGAATATATAAGTGAATATAGTAATATATAAGTGAATATATAAGTGAATATAGTAATATATAAGTGAATATGAAGGGGACTTTTGACAAGAATAGATAAGAAATTATGATGGGAGATTTAAAAATATTTCATTCACTGCTTCCTTTAAAAAAACACACACATTTTAAAGACAAGAAAATTAACTGTCTGTTGTAGTCAGAACTCTTTCAACCGAAAGGAACAAATAACCAATCAAAACCTCTTCAATAAGAAGAGGAATTCAGGGACTTCCCTGGAGGTCCAATGGTTAAGACTCAACAAAGAAAAGGAATTCATTGGTTCATGTAACTGAAAGTCTAAGGATTAACATTGAACACACGTGGATGCAGGTGCTTAAACAATGTCATCAGGAATCTTCTATTTTAGCTTTGTTTCTTCTTTCTGTTGGTTCCCATGCCTGCCTCCCTGTTTCCCCCAGTCATATATGGAGGGAGAAATGGCCCTAGTAAAGCTAGGCTCATAGGCTTAATCGAAATTTTAACTTCAAAAGACGGAAACTTCTTCCTGATAGAGCCAATAAAAGTTCTGGCAATGCGCATCATGGCCTAGGTTAGTCCACATCTCCATCCCTGAACCAGGAGAATATAATATTCTGATTGGTCACCTGAACCATATGGGATGAATGGAGCAGAGGGGGCTCTTGAAGGGAAAATCAAGGAGCTATTGCTTCAAAAAGGGGATAGATACTGAGGAGGATAAAAGATACCCACTTTAACTATACAGAAAAATTATCTGAAGAGGAAAAATACACATTAAAAATAAAACTGCATATAAAATACTTGCCCTTGAGAAAAATCTTAAGAGAAAAGGAAAATTTCTCTACTAAAAAAAAAAAAATCAGTATTGACTACAGAAAAGCACATGATAATTTGAGCTATGAAACAGTGGAATAATAATATAAACATGCTAATAGGAATGTTATAAAATTTATAATTGAATTAATCCAAGAACTAATTTCTGCAAATAGACAATTAATACAAGGCTGGGCCCTGTACCAGTCAACAGGCTATTTCAAGCACCTTTAGATGGTTTCGTTCTTAAGCAATTGAAATCATGGTCTCATAGCATTGATAATAAATTGGTCTCATTTAGTTGTCAATGTAGATCTCTAAAGACCTAGATTTAGTTTGAATGATTAAAATGTTTACACTGATTTGAATATTAGCCATTAGTCGCTGCCTCTGGTCTCCTGCGTTTGTTTTTCAAGTTATCAGCATCTGGCCTGGGTCAATCAGCAGCAAGGTTTGTGGCTGTAGAGCTGATGTCTCAGCTCCACCACGTGGTAATGGTTGAAATTAAGTTTGCTTCCCTTTAGGGGCAGGATCTGCTGATTAAAAACAAGTAAGCACAGGATATATAATGAGTGTAACTCAGAGTAAAAAATGGGCGTACAGCTTCCTTCCTACATCTACTTTATTCCAGACAAAGATGAAATTGAAAATTATATACACAGAAATTTTAATCTTTTCTTCCTGTCCCCTAGGATATACTCCCTGGATTCACATGCCCCACTTTGGAGACCACTAACCTAGAGAAATCCTCACACACATGCCCCGAAAGATAAATACAAGAATATTCATTGAGGCAACTGTTTTTAATAATGAAAAAATTGGAAGCAACCTAACTGTCCATTAACAGGTAAGTGAGTAAAGTTTTTAATATTCATTCAATGGAATATATGTACTCAAGGGACTACCTTAGAGCAGGTTAAAATAACTGGATTTAGAGCTACCTGTATCATAATAGATACATCTCAAAAACATTGCTGAGGGACTGGTGGTTCAGTAGTTAAGACTCCACGCTCCCAACACAGGGGGCCCGGATTTGACCCCTGGTCAGGGAACTAGATCCGGCATGCTGCAACTAAAGATCCTGCGTGCTGCAACTAAGACCCAGTGCAGCCAAATAAATAAATAAATACATATTAAAAAATTGTTGAGGAAAAAGGAAGTTGTAGCATGATATGTAGTGTATGAGACTACTTTAAAACATGTTAGACAATCCTTTCTATTATTTATGGATACATAATATACAAAAATGGTATGTACACATGCACGGCAATCAAAAACACTGAAGTCAGAATAATGGTTACTCTGGAGAGGGAAGGAAAAAACTGGGACTGAAGAGGGGTCTGGAGCAAATGTGGTAAAATTCTAAGATTTGACAAAGCTTAGAGAGCAATACTGTTTATATATATATATATATATATATATATATATATACATAAAATATTCTGAATACCTTTCTATGTGTTTAAATTATCATGTAATATTAAAATATTTAATAAGACAGATTGAAAAAAGTTACCCCAAAGAAGGTATGGGAGGAAAACTAGAAAGAAAAAGCCAGAATTATTTTATGTCTACTCTGTACCAGAGCAAACCGAGTAGGAAATGGAGTGGTATAGGATTATTTACATGAATACTAAAATGACCAAGGATTATGATAGGCATACCACGGGAGAGAATGAACCAAGAGCTAAAACCTTCAAAAAATGAGGGGGAATGAGTCTGGGCAGTATGTACATGACAGCCACAAGTAGAGATACTATGTGGTATACGCTGATAACAAGCTGGGTTTTTTGGGGGGGGGGAATGATCATCTAGAAGGAACAAGGGGGACATGGAACATACCTACTCCATGACAAGGCTCAGTGGGAGTAGGGGTGCAAAGGAAGCAGAGTCCTAGGGGAGAGCAATGTTCCCTTTAGAACAAGAAAGTTAAGGGAACATTTCAGAGAAGAGGTGATGATATAGTAGATTTTGCTGATGACCGACCATGAGTTTTAGAAGGCTTTCAATAAATGAGTGCGTATGGATGGATCAATGAAAAGTGAGATTTAAAATGTATCTAATGATTGTGTAAGCCCTACATGAAATGTAAAGTGCTACATAAATGGAAGGCATCATTCCTATCTATTAATATGCCTCGATTGAGGAAACTTCATTCTGTGTTCATGGTTTTCTTCACATTAATTTGTACTTTCTAAATTGACAACATTCTTTTCCAGCCTTATTCATTTTTTTCCCCTTATGGTTCCTCTTACACTCCCTAGGCATCTTTTCTAAAATCTGTTTGGGGAGAGGAGAGAGAAATTACCCTTTTAAGCAAAACACCATCATGCAACTCTAATTGTATAATCTTCCATTATTTTGTCTGCCTTAAACATAAATATAATGGTGACAGGAATTTTAGAGCTGGAAGATAACTTATTATTTTATTTATTTATTTATTTATTTATTTATTTATTTATTTATGGCTGCATTGGGTCTTTGTTTCTGCATGCGGGCTTTCTTTAGTTGAGGCGAGTGGGGGTTACTCTTTGTTGTGGTGCGCGGGCTTCTCATTGCGGTGGCTTCTCTTGTTGTGGAGCAGAGCACAGGCTCTAGGCATGTGGGCTTCAGTAGTTGTGGCTTGCAGACTCAGTAGTTGCAGCATGCAGGCCCTAGAGCAGGTGGGCTTCAATAGTTGTGGCGTGTGGGCTCAGTAGTTGTGGCGCACAGGCTTAGTTGCTCCAAGGCATGTGGGATCTTCCCGGACCAGGGCTAGAACCTGTGTCCCCTGAATTGGCAGGCGGATTCTTAACCACTGCACCACCAGGGAAGCCCCAGAAGAGAACTTAAAGATAACATTAATACAAACTTCTCATTTTACAAGTGACCAGAGATCGTGTGATTTGCCAAATTGAATTGTTGATTACTAGCAGAACCAGGGCTAGAATCTATGCCTCCTCTCCCAACTTCCTTCTGTTTTCCTTTAAACAGCAGAAACATAGAAAGCACCTGTTACAGGGGCACTGTATACTGGTAGTTGAGTGCAGGCTCTGATGTCAGACTACTCAAATTCAAATCTTAAATCTGCTATTTATTAGCTGTGTGGCCTTGGCCAAGTAACCTAACTGCTCTGAGCTTCAGTTTCCATATCTACAAAATAGAAGGCATAATTTTATATCTACTTCATAGAGTTGTTATAGGGATTAAATGAATTAATGTACTTAAAGCATGTAACAGTGCTTGGCACATAGTGACCAGAAATCTAAGTGATTGTTACTATTTAGCACATACTCTGCTAGCTGCTGATATAACAGAGATTAACAGAGGCCAGGGATTTTATCCACAGCTGTTTTTGTTTGGTCTGGAGTTTAATAAACCAAACCAAACCAAAACAACAGCAAAAAAAAAAAAAAATGCACTTGAGATAATGTTTACAAATCTGGTTATTTCACATAGAGATCTAAATTTCCAGTTTCTCTTGAAAACTGGAAGATTTGACATCTAGGCCAGAATTCTGATGTAGCAACAATTGGCTGGAGCTAAAAGCAGCTGCCCCGCTTTAGTCCACACCACTCACATAATGTACGTGCATGTACTCACATGCTTGCCTCCGAAATTGCATCCCAGAATAAGACAGTCCCTGTTCTCAAGGAATTCACAATCCAATAGGTGAGATGCATCTGCTAAACAATTCACAATACAGTTGGACAGAAACAAGTACAAAGTTGCAAAGTACAAAGTACAGTAGCAACCTGAAGGCACAGGAGTGTGTACTGAATGGTGGAGGTGCTGCTGGTGATGAACGTTGTCAGGAAAGTGGCTTTGAAAAAAAGGAGTGGAAGAGGGTTGCAGAGAGAATAGGATATGCAGAAACATTGAAATGGGAAACAATTTGTGTGTTTATCAATTGAGGAGTTCAGTTTTGGAGACTACAGTAAGAAGAGTAGGCTGACAAGTAGGCTGACACTAGATAATAAAAGCCCCATAATTTGGATCTAAGCCAAGAGATGGATAGCCCTTGAAATGTTTTCTGTCATTAAATTCCAAATCTAACTTTAATAAATTTATGCTTGGATACTCTTATCATTCTCTGTCAAATGTCTTTGGGCCTTGTGTTTGAGAAATGCTGTACAACCCACAATATTCTATGAAATCTCTGTCAATAGCAAATTGCCACTTCAGGAAGAAGCCCTGTCTTTATAATTGATAAAATACCGTTTTTAGGTTTGTCTGCAAGTAAAGTTTCCTCATCTGTAAAATGGGTATAATAATAGCAACTACCTCAGGGCTATTAAATTGAGAATTTAACTCAATATAACTCATTTAAAGAACTTACCAGGGTACCTGATATAGAGTAAAAGTGGTCAATTAGTATGTTATTATGATTATATTTAATGAGTTTTCCTTGTCTATCATCCCTACCATTGATAAAATATAACATTTCATTAAGTCAAATATGTATTTTTCTTTGAAAACTGAAGTTAAGATTGGTAGCATTTTCAGGCTGCAAATGGTAAAAAATAATGCAAAACATACTAGAGAAAAGTGCCAAGATAAAACTTCCTTTCCTTCCATATTATGGATTGCAAAAGTTTCAATAACAATTTAAAGACTTTTGTGCAACATAGAAAGTGCAAGTTGCCTGCAGAAATTAATTAAATAATAGTTTATTAGTAGTAAATAAAAGTGCTTAGGTAAAGAGACATTTCTCCAGTTCCCGTATCCTCAAAGAGGAGGAAAAAACCTCAGGCAAAAGATCTTTTCGTCTGACAGAAACATCTTGGACGGCCTGGGAGCTCAATCACTTGGCGGGAAAAGAATCAATACAGACCAAATTCTCACAATCTGTTTCTGTTTAGTTTATAAACTGCGATCGACTCTGGCAGCTTTCGTGCCTTGTGGGACTTGAAGTCCAGAGGGGAGAAGTGATCAGGACTGTTGAAGCTTGGAAGCTGGCGGCCCCTACAGGTCTGAGCAGTAAGGACTACAACTCCCGACACATACCGCGAGGCCGCACCGTAATTACCGGCAACCAACCGGACCCGAGCAGGACAAGCTCCAGCCCCAGGCTCGGAGGACTGCCTCCACCAATGGCAGAGCTCCCAGCGCAAAGCCTGTGGGTTAGGTTGTGAGGCTCCGGCGGGGGCGGGGAGGAGCCGAGGGGGGTCAGAAAAAGCTCGGCCGCTGGGTGGGTCGGGGCGTTCGGCGCGCCCTTCTCTGAAGCGGCGGTGGCCGGGCTGGGCGCCGGGAGTGGGAAGCGACGGCGCGGCTGGAAAATGCCAGTCCATTCCCGAGGGGATAAGAAGGAGACGAACCATCACGATGAGATGGAGGTGGACTACGCCGAAAACGAGGGGAGCAGCTCCGAGGACGAGGACACCGAGAGCTCGTCGGTCTCCGAGGATGGAGATAGCTCAGGTACGCGACCCAGCGGGCTGGGACCCCGAGTCCTCGCGCCAGGCTAGCGACAGGCCGCTCTCCGCACGCCGGGCAGCTGCGTCCTGCTGGGAGAACGGGGAGGAGAGAGAGGGAAGGGGCGGAGACTGGCTCCCAGCTCTCCCTGGCACCCGGACTGTTCGCTGGGCGCTGCCCGGCTCCTGGCGGGTCCCGGTTGGCGGGGCGGGGCAGGGCCCGGGCCTGGACTCGCCCAGCTCCCGTACGCTGCGCGGTCCTGCTCGCGGTCCGCCCCGCCCTTGGGAATCTCTGGGTAGTGCCCGGGGCTATCCGGAGCGAGGAATGTGCCGCATCTTGTCTGGGAGACCCTGCAAATGCCTCCTCTCCCCAGACCACCGACTTCTTATTTTGCACCTTTGCAACCCTTACTTGTCAACGTGGGTGGGTTGTCGGAGCCGAGGGTAGATTTGTATTGGCTCTTGGCTGGCTTAGAATTTTTTAATCTCAGCTTCCAAGTCAGCGTGTCAGCACTTGATATTAGTGCTCTTTCGAGGGGCTGACGTGGGAGCTGGACCGTTTACAGCATATCTCTGCACTTGTCAAGACTAAGAAGAGCCTAACATCAGGGGTGATTGGGGATCTTCATATGCTTATAAATTGGCTGATTTTTGGCAACTTTGAAATTCTCCAAATCTTTTCTTTCCTGCAATCTTTTCTAACTTTGGGCTATTTTAGTTTTGTTTTTTCGGGGGGGAAGGTGGGGTGGGGTAGAGGAGGGCAGGTTAACACCACAAGTGAATTTTTGCAAACTTTTAGTAATGGTTATTTAAAAAACATGGAATTTGTGATTACCTGGATTCTTTTCCTTTTATCCATATGATGAAGATGAGACTTATTTCTTTGTCTTGTCCTGATTTTGGCCATGTGAAGCAAGGATTGATGACAAGTTGATGACAGTCTGTCAGCACCCTGACACCCTCTTTTCAGGTTTGCCTTTCAAAGGAAACCTCCATGGAAGTATGTAATTTCAGTCAATAAATCAACCACCCCAAAATAAGTATTTCTGAGTGACTTCCTTGTGCAGTACTGGGTTCTACTCATTGTGAGCTATAAATAGTTATAATCTGACTGCAATTAAAGAGCTGTCATAGGTCACCACTTGATTAAATTGCCAAACAAATGCTTAACTATAAACAATACTGTAGGAATTGAGGCAGAGGAAATCTTTTCAGTATAGGGTGGTCAGCAAAGGCTAGATGAAGAAGGTGGGGTTACCTAAATTACCTCAAAGAATGGGTAGAACTTGGATTGGAGTGGTAATGTTCAGGTGTTTCTATAGAACAGCGGTCCCCAAGCTTTTTGGAACTAGGGACTGGTTTCGTGGAAGATAATTTTTCCACGGACCGGGGAGGGGGGGATGGTTTAGGGATGATTCAAGCCCATTACATTTATTGTGCACTTTATTTCTGTTATTATTACATTGTAATATATAATGAAATAATTATACAACTCACCGTAATGCAGAGTCACTGGGAGCCCTGAGCTTGTTTTCCTGCAACTAGATGGTCCCACCTGGGGGTGATGGGAGACAGTGACACCTGTAGTGTGTTGCTTATGTCCAGTCTACTCCGTGATCTTGTTTTGGCTGCTGTCACTGCAGAAAACCCTGCTTCATGAAGATAAGAGTTGGAAATGGAAGCAGGCTTTTCAGTGCTTTTGTGACAATTTCAGGATATTCCGCCTTGACTTCAATCCAGAACCTATGGAGATTTGAAGTTGTCTCAAACATACTTTTAAGGCCACCGTCATTTGCGATCTCAAGCAGTTGATCCTCTTCTAGCATTGACAAAGTCGATTTCACCTGGCTTATTCACAAATGGGTCGCGGATCCATTTCTTCCCAGTTTTGGGGTCTTTTGTGGTTGGAAAGTAATGTTCAACTCTTTAGAAAGCTGAGATAGGTGATCATGCACCAGCTGGGAGAAAGAAGGCCCTGCCTCAGTCTCTTTCAAAATCTCTGCTAATGTTTGAAACATGTCAGAAATCCCAGTGTTCACTCGTCGCCCCCATAATTCCAGTTTGGCTCTGAATGCAGCCACTTTATCTGCTGACTCGAACACAGTTGTCGTTCTCCCCTGAAGTGACAGGTTGAGTTCGTTGAGCAGGTTGAATATGTCACACCAAGTAAGTTTTGCGACCCATTCTGTGTCACTGAAATGTGCTGCCATTGGTGAATGTTTTTCTAAAAGGAATCTCTGGAGCGGCTCTCATAACTCAAAAACTCTGGCCAGTGATCTACCTTTAGAAAGCCATCTCACTTCTGTGTATAAGAGAAGACGTGTGTCCGTCTCCTCACAGAGCTGCGTGAACAGACATGAGTTAAGGACATGTACTTTAATGTGGTTGATAATTTTAATCATATCCTGAAAAATGTTGTTAAGTTCAGGTGACATTTTTTGGCTAGCCAGCATTTCTCTATGGATGACACAGTGCGTAGACTCACATTCAAAAGCAACCTCTTTGACCCGAGTAGTGAAACCAGAAAGCCGTCCAGTCATGGCAGCCGCTCTGTCTATGCATATACTGACACAAAATGACCAATTCAGTTTTCCTGTTATCATTCAAAGACTTGAATAGTCCTGCAGCTGTGGTATTGGTTGGCAACAAAAGTGCACATAACATATCCTCATGCACATCCTCCTGAAAAATGTATTGCACAAAAACAAGCATTGTTGCCTTGTTGTCAATATTGGTAGATTCATCAACCTGGATTGTGTACCACGGTGACTCATTAATCCTCTCTAATAATTGTGCCTTGATATCCTGTGCTATTTCATCAGTTCATCTAGTTACGGTGCTAGCCGGAAGAGGAACACGTGCCACCTTTTTTTTTTTTTTTTTTTTTTACGTGCCACCTTTTGAACTGCATTCTCTCCTAAAAGTTCACGACAAACGTCCTTAGCAGCAAGCAGGATCAACTCTTCATCAATAGTAAAAGGCTTCTTAGTTTTAGCAATACGTTTAGCCACTAAGAATGATGCTCTCAGTGCAGGCACATTTGATGAAGTGGTGGCCTTCAGTAATTGCTTCTGTTCTTCGTGTTCACGTCGTTTTCTTTTGAAAAACTCCAAAGGCTTGTCTTTTAATGCAGGGTGCTTGGTGTCCATGTTGTGAAGCAGTTTTGAAGGTTTTATGGCTTCGTTGGATAGCTGGTCGCCACATGTTATACAAAGTGGGCTTGGAAAATGTAAATCACCTGTTGCAACGAACCTGTAATTTAAGTAGGACTCTTGGTATTTTCTTTTAAACCCAGCTTTCTTTTTGTTGGTAGTCTTAGAGTCTTCTGCTGTCTCATCATTGGGTCTTTCCCCCTTTTCAAAGAAGCTCTTCAGCGATATTTGTTCTTTACTCATTTTGGCTAGGGTTAGCTTGTGGGCTTACCAAAACTGTGACTGAGACAAGTGCACAGTGGGGGAAAGAAGCACGGATGGAAGTGGTAAATAAAATAATGGGTGGGCCATGTGCGGACTAAAATAAGTGTCGGATTCTGACTTAAAGCCTGCCACAAGATGCAGCTGTACAATTGAAGTACATCAACTCACTTGCCACTATAAAGCCTGCCATCAGATGCAGCTTAATTGTCACTTGCCACTCACTGATAGGGTTTTTTTAAAAAAATTTTAAAATTTTACTTATTTTTTGGCTGTGTTGGGTCTTCGTTGCTGCATGCAGGCTTTCTCTAGTTGCGGCAAGTGGGGGCTATTCTTTATTGCAGTGCACGGGCTTCTCATTGCAGTGGCTTCTCTTGTTGCTGAGCACGGGCTCCAGGCGTGTGGGCTTCAGTAGTTGCAGTACTCGGCCTCAGTAGTTGTGGCATGTGGGACCTAGAGCATGCGGGCTTCAGTAGTTGCGATGTGTGGGCTCAGTAGTTGTGGCGTGCAGGCTCATTAGTTGTGGTGCATGGGCTTAGTTGCTCTGCAGCATGTGGGATCTTCCTGGACCAGGGATAGAACCCATGTCCCCTGCATTGACAGGTGGGTTCTTAACCACTGTGCCACCAGGGAAGTCCCACTGACAGGGTTTTGATATGAGTCTGCAAGCAATTGATTTATTATGGTCTCTGTGCAAACTTATCTGCTAATGATAATCTGTATTTGCAGCGCTCCCCAGTGCTAGCATCACTGCCTCAGCTCCACCTCAGATCATCAGGCATTAGATTCTCATAAGGAGTGCGTAATCTAGATCCCTTGCATGCGCAGTTCACAGTAGGGTTTGTGGTCCTATGAGAATCTAATGCCGCTGCTGATCTGACAGGAGGTGGAGCTCAGGTGGTAATGCGAGCGATGGGGAGTGGCTATAAAGACAGATGAAGTTCTGCTTGCTCGCCTGCTGCCCACCTCCTGCTGTGGGGACCGGTTCCTAATGTGGTACCAGTCCATGGCCCCGGGGGTTGGGGACCCCTGCTATAGAAGGAGGAGTATAAGAAAAAGTGCAAAGGCCAGATCGTAAGGCTTATTCAAAAAAGTGAGAAAACCAGTTTGGTTGGGAGAAGGATTTGAGCTAGAAAAGGAAAAGATACAGATGTGAAAGATTTCAAAAAAAGCAGATAGTAGGATTGATCACTACAAGTTTAAGAGTCAAGGTAAGAAGAAAAACCCAGATACAAGGAGAATGGTGGTAGCATGAACAGAAATAGACAAGTAAAAGATTTGAGATGAAGGTGGAGGATAGAGTATTACAAACATGTTGTTTTTGAGGTCCTGTTGGTGTATTTCCTAAGTCAGAGTGCCCAACTGATAGGTAGAAATGTGGCGTTGGGACCTGCCTGGTATGGGAAGCATAATTTGGAAGTCATCTTCCTAGTCATGAAAATAGGTGAGATTTCAAAAGTGAGGAATACAGAGAAAGAACATCTATACTATATGTGAATACATTTCCTAGATCTGTAAAACATTTTATCTTCAAGTGTTGTTTTTTTTGTAATTTTAATTTTTATGGGAGCTAGAATCTCGCAATATGACATCTATTTACTAAAATTCTGCCTCTCTAATTTTTATGTTGACCCTTGTGATTTTTCACTGTTTTTTATTCTATCCCAGAAAATAATGAACAACTTAATTTGTGAACTACAAGTCAAAATTTTAAGTGCAAAGAAATTATTTAAATAAACTTTGCAGTTTTGCATGTTGTGAAAGCATTTCTTTTCTACCATATGTCTTGCATGTTAAATTTCCACAGTTTTATTCTTCTCCAGCCTTGGTACTGGGCCGGTCCTAAGGCTACAGAAAAACTATCCAGAGATATTGGGGAGTGAGTCGTCTTGAGGGACCACGTTTTAAATAGCCAAGGAATAAGCTATTAGGAGCCAGAAATAATTTTAATCTGTTTCAGAAGAGTTAAAAAAAATTGTATACTTCCTCACTATTGGAAGATAACTGAACATAATTTAACTCTTTCTCATAGTTTGACCTTTATTTGATGATGATCAATATGCACATCATTTTGAGCTTCTGTTATTGTCAACTGTATGTGATGTAAAAATAGAAGATATGAAATATAGGACAGAGCTGGTAACTAACAGTTGCTTTCCTTGAAAAGTTTGCTTGTTTTTCTCCTCATTTTCCTCTTTCGCACTGACTGACAGTAATTTGGGGAGAGGGATCAATGGGAATATAAGAGTAGGAGACCAAGATATTCTGTGGTAAACATAATGAGATTAGTCTTCTTTTTTATTTGAATCGCAAATCATCTTTGTGAGCAGTGCTGAAAGAAGAATTCCATAAGTGTTTTTGAGCAATATTAACCTTTAAAGGACATAATCATCTTGGTGCTTAAGTTCTCGTGATTTGGTGGAAAACAGACCAAAAGTGGGTTAATTACTTCATAGTCACAGTTTAATGTCGGCCCTTTAAAATGATTTAAAAATGAATAAAAATAAGAAGGTCTAGAGACTGTTATAGTTTTAATTCATCTGTATTTTAGGTTAAAATCTATAGTGGAAATTATTTTTGGTAAATATGTATTTTAAGGCTGAATGTAGGCCTTGCATATCTAACTTCATATTTCAGTGTTTTTTTTTTACCATTTGAATTAACATTCAGATATATTTGGAACATAAAATTAATTTTATCTTTGATATTTGCCTTTTACTAACAGAAATGGATGATGAAGACTGTGAAAGAAGAAGAATGGAATGTTTAGATGAAATGTCCAATCTTGAAAAACAGTTTACCGATCTCAAGGATCAGTAAGTAGTGACTTCAGAAGGTCATTGTCACCGAATCTTAACCTTGTCACGTGTACAGTAGCATGGGAGAAATTATATTCACTCTAAACTATTTTCCTTTTCGTGTTTTATGGGACCGACTGATCTGAAAAAGGCTTTGGCTATTGTTTGCCTGCTGAAGGCCTCATTAACTAATCAAGGGTTTTGAGGCTGTTTTTGGGGGGGATATAATAAGATTTTTATGTGGGGTTGGTAATGAAAATGTTTTCCTGGGTTGTTGCACCCTTGATTCTAATCTGCTTCATTTATTCCTTTGTTAAATAATTGGATAAAGATAGCATTTTAAAATTGTGAGAATAAGAGAGATATTTCCCAAAGATGGCATAGTGATTTTTGTTTATATCTTAACATTGGGTAATATATACATTACGTGTTTTCACACGCATTATTTAGTTTGCTTCTCTGTAAGGTTGGGAGATAGATAGTCTTATCTCTAATTTACCCATGAGAAGATTGATGCTCAGAGAGGTTAAGTGATTTGTTCATAGTTCTTCAGAAAGTGATAAATTAAGCCAGGCTTTCTGCCTCCTAGTGCAGAAAGTGCTGTGGTGTCCCTTCCACTAAGGCACATTACTTTGGAGGAACTGTAGTGGAATAGAAAGAGCATAGGCTCTGAATCCAGGCTTTCTGGACAGATTTCAAAGGTATAATAAGAGATTCGTTATTATCTACTGTAAAGATTGAATGAGCAGTCTGTAAAATTCTCAGCCATTTGTCTGGCATGTAGTGCATGTTTATTAGATATTATTTTTTTCCCCCTGCTTATAATGCCAGAACTCTTATGTAAAGTTGGTAACGCAAGAATGGGCCCCAGTGATTTGAGAGAACAGAATAGATGCAGATGCAGATGAAAAAAAAATCTTAAAGGTGAGCTTTCAGTTTGGAACTTGCTGGCAAGGTTATGGGGCAAGCTACATTTTAGGAATTGTAAATGAAAGAGAGAAAGACACCTTAACTTATTCAGAAGCTGGCCCTTCAGTTTATGAATCCTTCGTGATTTTGCTGCTTATTCCTTTTCTTCTACTTCTTCCCTAGAGAGGCCCAAAGAAGAGATGAAAGCCCATTTAATATCTGAAATTGCCAGACTAAAATAAGACAGGTTTGGTTACCATATGAATCCTGCTGGATTTATGCCATTTCTGGTCTTAACTTTCACTGGTATTAGAGATGAATATATAGATAATGTTCCCTGCTAGTGCAACAAATTAATATAAGCAATCCAAAATAATCCAAAGTTTAAAATTGTGGCTTTAAAAAACATGATATTTTCTTATTCTAAAGATTTACATTATTAATTTGAAATTAAAATTAGTTTGGATCCCCAGGAATCCATTATTTGGGCAACATGGAGAGTTCATTCAGTTCATTTGGGATCATTCTGGAAAAGAGGAAGCAAATTTGTATTTTTGTATTTTAGCACAAGTAATCCGTGAGTGAATAATTCTTAAACAATTATTTAAGATACACCTATTGAGCTTTTAAAGTGCCTTTTATGGTTATCCAAGACATGAAAATTGCTGTGAAGCGCTAGTATAATATATTACGTAGGAGAACTTTGCATCTAGTGAGTCATTTGGACTAATCTTGTTCACCTTGGGGCAGGCAATTGTCTTGATTATTACTTTCTCATGGCTCACTATGACCACCAGCCAGTTCCCCCTACCAGCTTTATTCATTTCTGAAAGTGTTAAAAGTAGACCCATTACCACTATTTAATAGGATTCTTTCTCAAGGAATTGGAATCTAGAAATATGTTTTAGAAAAGAAAAATCTTGGCACCAGGTTTATAATTATTTTTTTGTCTTGCCCCATTGCTTTGTGTTTTATTTTTATTTTGTCATACTGTGTATCTCTGTAAGCTGTCTCAAATCCTCTTTGGCAGAGGTGGGAAATATAATAATAATAATAGTAATAATAATAATAGTAGTAATAAATACCCTGCTTTGCCTGTTCTGCTACTACAGGGCACAGTAGCACTCCATTCCTAAGGCAGAAAATCCACAATTTGCAGTTTGTAAAGTGGTGGAAGGTGAGTTTTTCCACCTCCTTAAAAAGATAGAGGAACTTGTGCCATCCAAGTTTCCATTCATTTCAGCGTTCAACATCCAACAAACGTTAATTGAGCTTCTATTCTGCGAATAGTATTGTGGTTGCTGCTGAGGGACTCATGATCCTTGCCTTTGATGAGTTTATACTTGGATTCCAAGGCTGTAGAAATTATACTGATTTTGAGGAATCTATTCTTTTAAAAGTGAGCTAATTGAATATCGTTCATTCACATATCCTCTTCATTCAAGATGTTCACCTATTCAGGATACCTTATCAGTATTTTGTATGAGTTTGATTTTCAGGGGCAGTCATCTTTTTTATCAGATTTTTAGCATTTTGCCTAAAGTTGTATTTATAACTTCAAAAACTATAAGTATCATGTTGTACTTTTCTGACTTCACACATTGTATGTTGCGTTTTAGAAAAATTTAACCCAGATGTGATAACGTATTATTTTGGCAGTTAATTCAGATAATTTTTCCCTTTTTGTTTGAAAAAAAGAATAGTTATTGTATTAACACTCAAATTTGCTTTATTCCTTTAGAATCATTGTATAAATCTCTATGCTAATTATAATGGCCAATAGTAGACAATTAATATTAGTTGCCTTAATTGTATTGGTTTATATTTTCAAGAGGTAAGAGTGGAATTTTATATGAAAGCCAGGTATCATCATGTTTTCAATAGCCAACTGCTATTTATACGAACACCTACAAGCATAAGCAGTGGTTTCTTTTGGAAGTTACTAGATGCCATCCTTGTGATGTATATGACATATTCTTCACCTATGATGAAGTAATAAATGGCAAAAAAATTTTACAAAATGACCTTAAATTGTTTGCTTTGAAATTTTAGGATGCCCTTGAAATGCCACAAAGCCAGGGTTAGAAGTGCCTTTCATAAAGAATGACAATTTAAACATTTTCCTGTTAAAAAAGAGTTAGTTCTGTCCTGCAGGATTATTGCTAAAAATAAACATTGAGTTGTCTCACATACTGTCTTTGATAATCAAGCTAAAGGTATTGGGATGACAGCTGGTAAATTAGGAGTATTTGTATGTGGACTCATAAATAGAGCAACAGGGATTCCTTGCCCCACTTTTCACTCCCCGATCTATTGAGCAACTCATTGTTATATCTTCTTCATTTGCAGTCTAGAAGAACTGAGTATGCCAGATCACAAGTTCTCTAGCCATTCGTTTTACCTTCATCACTCTACTTCTTCTTTGTTCTTTTAAAAATCAAGTAGGCTGAATATTGTAATACTGACTGCTTTTCAGGAAACTCGGAGAGGAGACAGGGAATTATTTATTTTTGAAAACTAGTAATGCCTGTATCTAAATTATTCAAAATGATTTTTTTTTAAACTCAGTGTTTATTTGACCTTTTCTCTTAGAATTGATTTATTCTGCAGTTAAAACAAAAACATCTAGAGTGACCAAAAGTGGTTATTTCAGTTGTATTTTTTGTATTGTAAGTTAACTATTAAAGAGTGATATATCTAAAAAATAGAAAGACATTTCTTTGTGATTATGTGCATAAAGCCAAATAATGTAACTGCATTCTTCTCTTCACTTGAGAGCAAGGCAAAAATACATTTGGTAGGCTATTAGAATATGAATGATATTAAGAAGAGAATGTATAGAAATGGTAAATTGTTAGCCTTTGTTGGGCTTTTAAAATTAATATCTTAATTTTTGCTTTGTTAAGACTTTATAAAGAACGATTAAGTCAGGTGGATGCAAAACTACAAGAAGTCATAGCTGGAAAAGCACCAGAATATTTGGAACCACTGGCAACTTTACAAGAAAATATGCAAATTCGTACAAAGGTAGCAGGTAGGAAAGTGAAACATCTTTTCCATATAGTAGAAAATGAACTCTTCAATAGACTTAAAAGGTGTTTATCAAGTGAGCGGTTGTTGTTAATGAAAGTACAACTGTATTTACGTTGACCAGAGTATTTCACTGTCAGTCAGCCCACAGTTATTTATTAAATGCCTCATGCTTTTCTCTGCTACTGTAAGGGCTTGAAAAAAGAAAAAAAGCCCTCAAATTGCTCACAGTGTTGTTGAGAGGGTGAAACACATGTGAAACAATTAGAAACCATGATACTTTCATTAAGAGATACTATTACTATCGCAGTTTAATTTCCTATTAAGGTTCAATTTAAGTCCTCAGTATTTTTCATCTGTAAGAGTGATAAGGATTTTTTATTTGTAAAAACATTTTTTAAATGTTTGATCAGGATATTAAAGAACAGAGAATTCGCCTTCAAACCTACAGTTTAGACATGAGTTTTTATTTTGATAAGTTTGATGACTCATTTGTGGCTGTGACTAAATGAAGATGTACTATATTTGTGTGGTTAAATTTCAGCCTTCTGTTTGTAACTGGGATCTGGCCTCAGAATTGTGTCCTACCACGCATAACAAGGGATATATCTATTTGAAGGTCACTTAATGATTTTTCATAGTCAAACTAAAAACTGAAATTTAATTAATGGAGATGCCGATTGTTTTCTTTTTGAGGGACACTAATTGATCCTCATGTACCTGTTGTATAATACCTAAGGCATTGTTGATAATAGGTTATCTTTGTACTAAATCCACCTTAAACCAAATTTTATTCTTGAGTGCTTAGTATTAAGTATGTAGATGATGTGATGCTTAATCTGCTGTCTTTGCATATTGGCTTAGCACACCCTTAAAAGTAAACATGTCCTTAATTTTCCTGGACATTCTAAAAGCACTAAGTGAGACTTAGTGGATGTTTAGGAAATATTACTTCAGTCAATTATTCACTTTTCTGTTAGGCAGCCTCCTTTACTTTTTGATTGTACAAAAAGTAGTGTGTGTGAATGTGTTGCTGATGGCATAGTTCCAGATATCTGTCCCTTGCCTTTTCTATACAAGAAACAGAATTACATTTCTAGGGGCAACTATGGCATACAGTTAAGCATATACATCTCGACCTCTTTATTTGCCATTTTTGTGATGGCATGTTTGCATGACCATGGTGCCTATTTTATGCTGTTGTCTTGGTACCTCTAAGTTAAACTCACTTGAGCATCCATTCTCTAGGTAAAGCCCTGTTAGGAGCACTCAAACCTCGTATCAGTTTATAAATTTTGTTATATTAGTTTCTACATTTAATCCTCTTGGAAGCTTTGGACTCTGAAGATAAATAATAGTTAAAAACTAGTGGTTTTGATGGTTATGGTATCCAGTTGTTCCTTTGAGTATATATGATTAAGAAACCAGAGCTTATTGACTCTGTTTCCCTTATGAATCCCAAGAGATTGTTTTTCATAGGTGAAGAGTTTTATTTTCATTTTAATCATTCTCTATCAAACATTTAGGAGTATTCTTTAGAAAAATGAGTAAGAACTAAAAATTGCAGTGTAGTTTTTTTCTAGCACTTAAACTCTTATTAGTTTTCTAGTCTTCTTTGATATATATTTTAACTGAGCCTTTTATTTTTAGTTTTTAAAGGTAAAGTTAGACTCACTTGCCAGTTTCTTCTTGATTCATCTTATAAAATAGTTAGGACAGAATTCCTGTAGGGAAGTGATATTGAAACTCCTTATTGCTAACATAATCAGAGTAATTGTGTTTGGTTGCAGGAATCTATAGAGAGCTCTGCTTAGAATCTGTAAAGAACAAATATGAATGTGAAATTCAAGCTTCTCGCCAGCATTGTGAGGTACTGTTATTTTGCTTAACTTTTAAGCTGATTTCAACTCTTCAAGTCTTATGAGTACAGCAGTTAAAATAGTAAATAAACTAAATGAAACAAAATTAAATAGTACTTTAGCTCAGCACTTGTACGTTTTGTTTTTTTTTTAAATACAGTTGCACTGGAAGCTGTATTGGAAATAGGACACAAACAAGGGACCATAGAAAAGAACTAAGTGATATAATTTTAGAAGTTTTGCAACTGTTACCTTAAAAAGACTTTAATGATTATGTCATCTGGCATCACTGAAAATAGTATAATTAGTATAATATTCAAGGCTCAAAAAATGTATATCCAGTAGTACAGTTAGATTGTTGGGCTATATTAATTTCTCAATCTCTAGATCTGTTTCCACATCTTAGGGCAAAATTCTCTACGGGGAAAAATAAATTCTGTATGTTGTGTTTATTTTGAATAGCATTTGAAAACATAGTGCTGATTTTGCAGATAACTTTTCATAAAACCTAGACAAGATCATAAATATACTAGTGAAAATAAGAGGACGCGTTCTATGATGATTCTTATCTTACTTTAATGTACCATATCTTCATAAATCATTAAAATACTAAGAATATATAGGTATAAAAATGATGGAGCTTGTTATTTCATTTTCTTGGTTATAATTGAGGTGAAACGTCTTTTGGTGTGTACTGGCTGCTTGGATTTTCTTTCCTAAGAAGTGCCTGTTCATATCTTTTGCCTTTACTTTGGGCTTTTAGTCTTTTCCTCGTTGACTGTAGAAGTTCTTTATATACTCTGGATACAAATGCATTGCTGGTTATTTGCTTTGCAAATATTTTTACCCAGGCAATGGAATATCTTTTCACTTTTTCTGATGACCTTATGAACAAAATTTTACATTTTAATGTAGTTGAATTTATCATCTTTCCTTTATGATAGATGCTTTTTGTGTCTTCCCCACTTTGAGGTAAAATGATGTATTTTCTTTTAAAAGTTGAAATTTTGCTTTTTAACAGATTGCTAAACTGCCTTTAATTAATTTTTATGTGTGGTTAAAGTATGGCTCTAATTTTACTTTTTTGCATATGGATAGGTAATTCTCGACACTATTTATTATATTCTTCATTGTTTTCCCACTAATCAGCAATCCCATCTCTTTTTTTTTTTTTTTTTTTTTTTACGGTACGCGGGCCTCTCACTGTTGTGGCCTCTCCCGTTGCGGAGCACAGGCTCCGGCAGGCTCAGCGGCCATGGCTCACGGGCCCATCCGCTCCGCGGCATGTGGGATCCTCCCAGACCGGGGCACGAACCCGTGTCCCCTGCATCGGCAGGCGGACTCTCAACCACTGTGCCACCAGGGAAGCCCTCCCATCTTTTTTATATCAAATATCCACATATGTGTTGGCTTGTTTTTAGCTTTTTTTCATTTGTTCCATTGGTCTGTTTGGTTCTTTCTGCACCAGTGTCACAGCATCATTTTTTACAGCTTTCAGTCTAGTAATTCTTAGTAACTCAATACCCTAATAATTTTATCTTGCTCTTTTCCTTCTTACAGTTGTTATTGTTAATTTTTTTTGTTTTTTTTAGTAACAACTTTTAAAAAATTGCTTTTTATTTTCTGCTGCTGCATAGAAAAGTAATTTATATATGGATATTATATCCAATCTTATCTACCTCTCTTAATTCTAATAATTTAATTACAGATTCTTAGATTGTCCATGTAGATACTAATGTCATTTGTGAATAATAGCAACTTTTTTCTTCCTTTCTGATCTCTCTTTTTTTTTAAATTTTATTTATTTTTGGCTGTGTTGGGTCTACGTTGTTGCGCACAGGCTTTCTCTAGTTGTGGCAAGCGGGGGCTACTCTTTGTTGCAGTGTGCGGGCTTCTCATTGTGGTGGCCTCTCTTATGGAGCACGGGCTATAGGCATGAAGGCTTCAGTAGTTGCAGCACGGTGGGCTCAGTAGTTGCAACGTGTGGACTCTAGGGCACACAGGCTGCGGTAGTTGTGGCTCTCGGGCTCTAGAGTGCAGCGTTAGTAGTTATGGCACACGGGCTTAGTTGATCTGGGTCTGGGATCTTCCCAGACCAGGGATCAAACCCATGTCCCCTGCAATGGCAGGTGGATTCTTAACCACTGTGCCACCAGGGAAGTCCTCTGATCTCTTCTTACTTGTTTCACTTGTCTTAATGGCACTGATAGCACCTCTAGTACATGTTGGAATAGAAGCAGTGAAAGCTGGTCATTACTGTGTTCTTGACTTTAAGGGAATGCTTCTAATGGTTTTCCAGTTAGTATGATACTTGATGTTTGGTTTTAATAAATACTCTTTTTATCAAGTTAAGGAAATTTATTTCTTTTTTTCTAAGAATTTTCCCATAAATATTGTTAGAGTTTATTAAATACTTTTGTCTGCATCTGTTGAATTAGTCATTTTTTTTGCACTTAAATTATTAATGTATTTTCTAATGTTAAACTGTCCTTGGATTCCTGGAATGATTATTTTTCTTGTGCATTACAAGATTCAGTTTGCTGATATTTTGTTTAGAAGCTTCATTTCTATGTTAATAAGTGAGATTTAATTTTTAATTCTTATATTATCTTTGTTTGATTCCAAGATGCATAAAATAAGTTAGGAATATTCCATATTTTTCTCTTCTATAGAAGCATATATTTAACATTGCAATCTTCAGTTCCATGAGTGCTTAGTACATCTTGTCTTTATGATGCATTTTTGAAAACAATCTCATAGTAGGGTTGAAAGAAGGTACAAAAGAACTTGTTTGGTGAACATGAGAATGAGTTGGCAACATGATGCTCCATAACCCCTGAATACTATAATGAATATTTCAAACAAATGAGGGATGTTCTCTTACATAACCAGACTAAAATCATCAAAATCAGGAAATGTACATTGATATTGTTACTACCATCTAATCTTCTGACTCCATTTAAGTTTCAGCAGTTTTCCCTATAGCAGTCTTTATAGCAAAGAGATGCAGTTCAGAATCACATGTTATCTTTGTCACTGCATTTAATTGTCTTGTCTTTTTAGTCTCCTTCAGTGTGGAACAATACCTCAGTCTTCCCTTGGTTTTTTAATGATCTTTACATTTTTGAAAATTTCAGGCCAGTTATATTATAGAATGTTCCTCAATTTTGAGTTGGTCTGCTGTTTCTTCATGATTAGAACCAGGTTTTGTATCTTTGGTAGGAGTATCACAGCAATGATGCTGTGTTCTTCTCATTGAATTCTAATAGGCAGTGCACAATTTTGATATGTACCATGATAGGTTATGTACAGTCTGATCACTTGGTTTAAGTGATGTCTTCTAGGTTTTTCTAAGTATACTTAACTTTTTCTCATTGTGATTAGTAAGTATTTAGTGGAGAAGTACTTTGAAACTGCAAATATCTCATTCCTCGTAACACTTTCAATTTATTCATTTATTTATTTATATAAGTATATGCATTGTTTCCTCACTCTTTTTTTTTTTGTCTGCTTCATCTTTCAATTACTGAGGAAGGTGAGCAGAATTTCTCTCTGTGATGGTGGATTTGTTAATACCTCCTTGTATTTATTTCTTTTATTTTTGATATTAGTTTTCTTTCATTTCCTAAGAAAATTCACATACTGTTCTTTTCAATATAGTAAAGTCATTCATAATTTGAGATCTGGAGACCAAAGGTGCTAATGATGAGATGCTTCACAATGCATGTCCACTGTCTCAAGTTCCTTTGGTCAAAAAGGATTGTACAGTCCCAGAGACGCTGTAATGCTCATGATTCCAGAGCACCCAGTTGAAACATCTCTCATGGAATTTCTTTCATCTTTTTCTTTGTTTTGTTTTATTTTTTTCCTTTTTTCCTCTGTCTTCCTTCCTCCCTTCCTTCTTTCCTTCCTTCTTCCCTTCCTCCCTTCCTCCCTCCCTCCCCCCAACCCGCTCTCTCTCTTTCTTTCTCTCTTTTTTTTTTTTTTTTGCGGAAGGCGGGCCTCTCACCGCTGTGGCCTCTCCCGTTGCGGAACACAGGCTCCGGACGCGCAGGCCCAGCGGCCATGGCTCACGGGCCCAGCCACTCCGCGGCACGTGGGATCCTCCCAGACCGGGGCACGAACCCGCGTCCCCTGCATAGGCAGGCGGACCCTCAACCACTGCGCCACCAGGGAAGCCCTTTTCTCTCTTTTTAAAATTAGGGTAAGAACACTTAACATGAGATCTACCTTCTTAACAAATTTTAATGTGTAATATAGTATTGTTAGCTCTAGGCACATTTGTTGTACAACAGATCTCTAGAACTTAACCATCACAGATAACTGAAACTTTATACCCATTGAACAGCAACTCCCTGTTTCCCCTTCCCCATAGCCCCTGGCAACCACCATTCTACTCTCTGCTTCTATGTGTTTGACTAGTTTATATATCTCATATAATTGGTATCATGCAATCTTTGTCCTTAAGTGACTGGCTTATTTCACTTAGCATAATGTCGTCAAGGTTCTTCCATGTTGTAGCATATGGCAGGGTTTCCTTCTTTTTTTTAAAGATGAATAATACTTCATTGTATGTATATATCACATTTTCTTTATCCATTCATCCTCAGTGTACATTTAGGTTGTTTTTCACATTTTGGTTATTGTGAATAATGCTGCAATGAACATAGGAGTGCAAATATCTTTTCAAGACCCTGATTTCAGTTCTTTTAGGTATATACTCAGAAGTAGGATTGCTGGACCATATGGTAGTTCTATTTTTAGTGTTTTTGGGGAACCTCCATACTGTTTTTCACAGTGACCACACCATTTTACATTTCCACAAACTGTGCACAAAGGTTCCAATTTTTCTATATCCTCACCAACACTTATTATCTTTTGGTTTTTGAATATAGGCATCCTAACAGATATTAAGTGATACCTCATTGTCATTTTGATTTGCATTTTCTTATGATTAGTAATGTTGAGCATCTTTTCACGTACCTATCAGCCACTTTTATGTTTTTTTTTGCAGAAATGGCTATTCAAATCCTTTGCCCATTTTTTAAATCAAGTTCCTTACATATTTTGGATATTAACCCCCTATTAGATACATGATTTGCAAATATTTTCTCCCATTCTGTTAGGTTGCTTTTTCACTCTAGTTGTTCCTTTGCTGTGCAGAAGCTTTCTTGTTTTGATATAGTCCCACTTATCTTTTCGTTTTTGTTGTCTTGTTTGTGCTTTTGGTGTCATATCCAATAAATCATTGCCAAGACCAATGTCATAAAGCTTATCCTCCTTATTTTCTTCTATTGGTTTTACAGTTTCAGGTCCTACATTTAAATCTTTAATCCATTTTGAGTTGATTTTTGTGTATGGTGTAAGATAAGGGTCAAGTTTTATTCTTTTGCATGTGGCTTTCCAGTTTTCCCAACACCATTTGTTGAAGGTCTATCCTTTCCCCATTATGTAGTCTTGGTACCGTTATTGAAGTTCAGTTGACCATATATGCATGGGTTTATCTCAGGGTTCTTTATTCTGTTCCATTCGTCTAAATGTTTATGCCAGTACCATATTTTTAAAATTACAGTAGCTTTGTAATATATTTTGTATAGCTTTGTAATATATTTTAAAATTAGGAAATGTGAGGCCTCCAGCTTTGTTCTTTCTCAAGATTGTTTTGGCTGTTTGGGGTCCTTTGTGTTTCCGTATGAATTTTAGGATTGTTTTTCCTATTTCTGTAAAAAAAAAGTCATTGGAATTTTGATAGAGGTTACATTGAATTTGTAAATTGCTTTGGGTAGTATGGACATTTTAACAATATTAAGTCTTAATAACAATATTAAGTCTTTCAATCCATGAACATGGGCTTTCCACTTATTTGTGTTTTCTTTAATTTCTTTCATCAGCATTTTACGTTGTCAGTATACAAGTCTTTCACTTTAGTTTATTCCTAATTATTCTATTATTTTTGATACTCTTGTAAATGGGATTTTTAATTTTCCATATCTTTCATTCTATCAGTTTCTGCTTTATATATATATATATAGAGAGAGAGAGAGAGAGAGAGAGAGAGAGGGAGAGAGAAAGAGAGAGAGAGAGAGAGAGTCTGTATTAGCAGACTCACATATTTTAGAATTTTTATTTTTTAATAAATGTAACATTTTATCCTTTTTTTATACCCTTCTATCTCTGTAACAGTGATTTTTGCCTTAAAGTCTATTTTGTCTGATAGTTAAAACAGCTACCCTAGTTTTACTTGGCTTGGAATTTTCCTGATAAAAGGTTTTTTCATCCTTTTTTTTTTCCTCTCACTTTTTTCTGACCTTGTATTTTGGGTGTATTACTCGTAAATAGCATAAACCTTGAATTAAAATAAAATCTATTTTAACAATCTCTGTCTTTTAACTGATAAATTTAGTCCAATTATATTGATGGTAAGTATTTTGATATTTAATTCCAACCTGTTTTGTGTTTTCAGTTTGTTCTGCTTGATCCTTTTTTTATTCTTTCCTGACCTTTTTTGGGAGGTATGTGTGATTTATTGAGTTTTAAAAATACATCATAAAGTTATACCCTCTATTTCTATTTTAATGATTATCTCCATACCTTCCATTTCTATATTTTAATGATTACCTTAAATTTTTAACATGCATACCTACATTAGTAGAATCTAAATATTAATTAATAACTCTGTCCTCCTCCTTAGAACTCCTATAAAGGACCTTAGAACTCTAACTCCAGTTACTCCCTCTCAAATTACAAGGTATAGTTGTTTACTATTTTAGTTCCATCTTGTTTTTCATACTTTAGATGAGACGTTATTTTGATCTCGTAAATTTAGTTCTTTTTAGGTTTATCCACAGTTTACTAGTTTCTTGTTCACTGTTTTCGAATTGCAACCCTTCCTTGCAGGTCTATTTTCTGCTTCTTGAAGAACATCCTAGGCATTCCTTCACTGAGAGTCTGTTAGTGGTAAGCTCAGTTTTTATTTGTTCAAAAATAGCTTTATTTGTAAAAATTGTGAAAGGACAGTTTAGGGGGTTATAACATTCCAGGATGACAGTTATTTCCTGTTAATGTTTTTAGGATCTTACTTTCCATAGTCTGTGCTAGAAGGTTACAGTCATTTGTAGATAAATTTTTCCTTCCCCTCACTGGCTGCAAAAACTCTTCTCTTTGTTGTTCTTCAGTTTCTCTACTGTGTGTCTCCATAGAGGTTATTTTTCTCTCCTGACTTGGATTGGTTGTGCTTTCTGAATCTCAGAATTTGTTCTCTGTTAATTCTGGAAATTTCTCAGTTGTTAACTTTTCTGGTATTGTCTGTCTTCCATTTTCTTTCCTTCTGTCTTCTGGAACTGTGATTAGTCATCTGTAAGGCCTTATTCGGTTTTCCATATTGCAATAATTAATTCATACTTTTATTCAATAAGTCATTATCTGACATCCTTCAGAGCCTAATTCTGCTGTTTTTTATTTCTGCCAAACCTCACACCTTATTTCCTTATTTTCTGATGCTGGAGGTTTTATTGGTAGCAATTCTGTGAGCCTTGGACACAGGCTGTAGCTCTTCAGATAGTGTCTGCTTTTATTTCCGCTGAGTTGTTTCAGCCAGGCATCCTGGTATGCCAGCACCACATGACTGCTTTCTGGCTTTGGATTTTCTGGAAGATGCAGGGTCTATATTTGAATCCCAAAGATGTAGAAATCAGGCCCAAGATAACATATTTTCAGGGAAAACTTTTTTCCCCACTTATTGCCTAGGCTGAGACAGATAGATTTCCCTCAGGTGGATTTTTTCAGTCGCCCTTTTCACTAAAGGTAGTAACCCTTGAGGACCATGCAGGGATCCCAGTTTCCCCCAAGATCTTTCTCTTTTAACCAAATAGCCATTAAAAGTGATGCCTCTCCATTCAATAACCAGCAAATACCCTCAAGGAAACCCCAGCTTTATTTTTATTTATTTTTTAAACATCTTCATTGGAGTATAATTGCTTTACAATGGTGTGTTAGTTTCTGCTTTATAACAAAGTGAATCAGTTATATATATACATATGTTCCCATATCTCTTCCCTCTTGCGTCTCCCTCCCTCCCACATTCCCTATCCCACCCCTCTAGGTGGTCACAGAGCACCAAGCTGATCTCCCTGTGCTATGCAGCTGCTTCCTACTAGCTATCTATTTTACATTTGGTAGTGTATATATGTCCATGCCACTCTCTCACTTTGTCACAGCTTACTCTTCTCCCTCCCCATATCCTCAAGTCCATTCTCTGGTAGGTCTGTGTCTTTATTCCCGTCTTGCCCCTAGGTTCTTCATGACCTTTTTTTTTTCCCTTGGATTCCATATATATGTGTTAGCATACGGTGTTTGTTTTTCTCTTTCTGACTTACTTTACTCTGTATGATAGACTGTAGATCCATCCACCCCACTACAAATAACTCAATTTCATTTCCTTTTATGGCTGAGTAATATTCCATTGTATATATGTGCCACATCTTTATCCATTCATCTGTTGATGGACACTTAGGTTGCTCCCATGTCCTGGCTATTGTAAACAGAGCTGCAATGAACATTTTGGTATATGACTCTTTTTGAATTATGGTTTTCTCAGGGTATATGCCCAGTAGTGGGATTGCTGGGTTGTATGGTAGTTCTAGTTTTAGTTTTTTAAGGAACCTCCATACTGCTCTCCATAGTGGCTGTATCAATTTACATTCCCACCAACAGTGCAAGAGGGTTCCCTTTTCTCCGCACCCTTTCCAGCATTTATTGTTTGTAGATTTTTTTGATGATGGCCATTCTGACCGGTTTGAGGTGATATCTCATTATAGTTTTGATTTGCATTTTTCTAATGATTAATGATGTTGAGCATTCTTTCATGTTTTTGTTGGCAATCTGTGTATCTTCTTTGGCGAAATGTCTATTTAGGTCTTCTGCCCATTTTTGGATTGGATTGTTTGTTTTCTTGATATTGAGCTGCATGAGCTGCTTATATATTTTGGAGATTAATCCTTTGTCAGTTGTTTCATTTGCAAATATTTTCTCCCATTCTGAGGGTTGTCCTTTGGTCTTGTTTATGGTTTCCTTTGCTGTGCAAAAGCTTTTAAGTTTCATTAGGTCCCATTTGTTTATTTTTGTTTTTATTTCCATTTCTCTAGGAGATGGGTCAAAAAGGATCTTGCTGTGATTTATGTCATAGAGTGTTCTACCTATGTTTTCCTCTAAGAGTTTGGTAGTGTCTGGCCTTACATTTAGGTCTTTAATCCATTTTGAGTTTATTTTTGTGTATGGTGTTAGGGAGTGTTCTAATTTCATACTTTTACATGTACCTGTCCAGTTTTCCCAGCACCACTTATTGAAGAGGCTGTCTTTTCTCCACTGTATATTCTTGCCTCCTTTATCAAAGATAAGGTGACCATATGTGTGTGGGTTTATCTCTGGGCTTTTAATCCTGTTCCATTGATCTATATTTCTGTTTTTGTGCCAGTACCATACTGTCTTTTTTTGTTTTGTTTTGTTTTTGTTTTTGTTTTTGCGGTACGTGGGCCTCTCACTGTTGTGGCCTCTCACGTCGCGGAGCACAGGCTCTGGACGCGCAGGCTCAGCGGCCACGGCTCATGGGCCTAGCCTCTCCGCGGCTTGTGGGATCTTCCCGGACCGGGGCACAAACCCATATCCCCTGCATCAGCAGGCGGACTCTCAACCACTGCGCCACCAGGGAAGCCCCATACTGTCTTGATTACTGTAGCTTTGTAGTATAGTCTGAAGTCAGGGAGCCTGATTCCTCTAGCTCCGTTTTTCGTTCTCAAGATTGCTTTGGCTGTTCGGGGTCTTTTGTGTTTCCATACAAATTGTGAAATTTTTTGTTTTAGTTCTGTGAAAAATGCCAGTGGTAGTTTGATAGGGATTGCATTGAATCTGTAGATTACTTTGGGTAGTAGAGTCCTTTTCACAATGTTGATTCTTCCAATCGAAGAACATGGTATATCTCTCCATCTGTTTGTATCATCTGTAATTTCTTTCATCAGTGTCTTATAATTTTCTGCATACAGGTCTTTTGTGTCCTTAGGTAGGTTTATTCCTAGATATTTTATTCTTTTTGTTGTAATCATAACTGGGAGTGTTTTCTTAATTTCTCTTTCTGATTTTTCATCATTAGTGTATAGGAATGCCAGAGGTTTCTGTGCATTAATTTTGTATCCTGCTACTTTACCAAATTCATTGATTAGCTCTAATAGTTTTCTGGTAGCATCTTTAGGATTCTCTATGTAGAGTATCATGTCATCTGCAAACAGTGGCAGCTTTACTTCTTTTCCAATTTGGATTCCTTTTATTTCTTTTTCTTCTCTGATTGCTGTGGCTAGGATTTCCAAAACTATGTTGGATAATAGTGGTTAGAGTGGGCAACCTTGTCTTGTTCCTGATCTTAGTGGAAATGGTTTCAGTTTTTCACCATTGAGAATGATGTTGGCTGTGGGTTTGTCGTATATGGCCTTTATTAAGTTGAGGAAATTTTCCTCTATGCCTACTTTCTGCAGGGTTTTTATCATATATCGGTGTTGAATTTTGTCAAAAGCTTTCTCTGCATCGATTGAGATGGTCATATGGTTTTTCTCCTTCAATTTGTTAATTTGATGTATCACATTGATTGATTGATTTGCATATATTGAAGAATTCTTGCATTCCTGGGATAAACCCCACTTGATCATGGTGTATGATCCTTTTAATTTGCTGTTGAATTCTGTTTGCTAGTATTTTGTTGAGGATTTTTGCATCTATGTTCAACAGTGTTGTTGGCTTGTAGTTTTCTTTCTTTGTGACATCTTTGTCTGGTTTTGATATCAGTGTGATGGTGGCCTTGTAAAATGAGTTTGGGAGTGTTCCTCCCTCTGCTATATTTTGGAAAACCCCAGCTTTAATATCAGGTTAGCATACTGGTTTTTAACTCCTTGTTTATATTTGGTCTTTGGGGGTAATCTCTTATTTTCTTAAGGGATTAGCTATACCTTATAAAAAGAGTTTTGTGGTATTTTATCTAGAATGTCTGTCTAGGTGTGGTGAAAGTTTTATTTTGTTTTGTTTTTTGTGGATATGTAGTCTACTATATTGCCATAAATACAAGTCAATAAGATATCTTCAAGTAATGTTTTTTACTTAGACAATTATATTGATATTCTTTCTCTCATCATTTTTCAGCTTTGACAGTCCTCCCTCCTCCATAGAGATGCTAAATATTTACCTAAATTTCTTGTGGTTTAGTTATGGGTTGCTGTTTTGTATGTTTAATACATAATTAATATTATAATTACTCTGTTTAATTATATAATTAATCTGAAAATACTCACTAGTAGTTCAAGGGCATTTTAGATAGGAAATAAAGGGTGAATGGGAACTTACATTTAGAGTGTTATGTGTTTTACATTCTTTCTCTCATTTTAGTACTTACAACTTTATAGCATAGGAATTATCTTGATTTTTATGAATGGGTTAACTAAGGCTCAGAGAGGTTAAATAGTTTGCTTGGGGGGTCACACAATTAATAAGCAGCAGACCAGGATTGAAATCCTTTGATCTTTCTAGTCATTCATGCAGTTTACCATTAAATCTGAACTTGTTGTTCAGGGCTTTGTATCTGCTTGTTCCTTAGTTCTACATTTGACTAATATAGAAATAACCTGAGAGGCAAGGGAAGTGGGAAGAAGGAAGACACACTGACAGTTGTCAGAATAAAAGTTTGATTAGCAGCAGATAGGAAGGAGGGGCCGGGACCAGAGACTAGACAGGTTCACACAGGTATGCACATAGAGAGTGTGCCAAAAACCACAGAGACAATTAGGCAGCAGATGGTTTGTGACAAATTAAGGGAGAAAATCATATTTATAGAATACTACAGTGTGCCAGGCACTAAGATGGGTGGAGATGCTTTATTTAGGTTATCTCATTTAAGCCTCCCCACAGAGCTGCAAATGCGTTTTCAGATGCGACAGCAGGTGGTAGCAAGGTCTCAGCCAGGCCCTTAGGGTTCAGGGTTAGGATTTCAGTTCTTGAGAAGATTGGTGAGAGCTCTTCAGAGCTCTGATTTTTTGGTTGTCTATTCATTTAATTATTTTTTGTTTTCTGATTATAACATTAATAACTGTCTATTGAGAAAACTTGAGAAGTAAGTCTAAAGAAGACAATAGAAGCAACCATAATCTACCAAGCATAAGTAATTACTGTTAATAAGTATGTGTGTTTGTATAATTGTTTTTCACATAGCTGATATGACTCTATGTATAGTATTTTGTATCCTAACTTTTTTATAAGCAGCATTTCATGAGCGTTTCCTTATGGCTCTAAATACTTTTTTGGGGGGGGTCATTTTGTGTTTTATTTTGAAAAATTAATTTTTCTTCTAGTTTTATTGAGATATAATTGACATAGCACTGTGTAAGTTTAAAGTGTACAGCATAATGATTTAATTTACATACATTGTGAAATGATCATCATAATAAGTTTAATGGACATTCATCATCTCATATAGATACAAAATTAAAGAAAGAGAAAAAAGTATTTTTCCTCGAGATGAGAACTCTTAGGGTTTGCTCTCTTAACAGCTTTCATATATAACATACAGCAGTGTTCATTATATTAATCATGTTGTACATCACATCCCTATTACTTGTTTATCTTATAACTGGAAGTTTGTACCTTTTGATTGTCTTCATCCAATTCCCCCTCCCTGAATACCGTTTTAAAAGTCAGTTTTTACGGGATAATGTGTGTACATATTTCTGAAGGCACAGGCTTGTAATGAAAAACAGCAGTCCCTCTCCCATCTCCACATTTTACATCCCAGCAGCAATTGTCTATCAAAATCTTTTATCTACTGCTTCTGGAGTTTACCTTCATATTTCTAAATAATATCAGTTTTAGATATTACCTTTTGGTTTCCTGTTATGAAAGCTGAGGATTCCATAATAGTTCCCCTCATCTCATTCTTCCAATATTGTTGTGTCACAATTTTTGTTCTTATTGTAACTATAAATATTATTTACTGATCCAAGAGTTATACTTTGCTTAAACTTCCCTTTTTCTACAACTATTTTTTTAACCTTGGGATTAATTGCTTCATTTATTGTTTGTTAGTTTTCTCTCATTTACCAATTCTTCCCAGAGACTCCAGCAGATTTATGAAAACCCCCAATGCCATTTTCCACGTGATCAAATGCATCAGGTAATCCATGAGACCCATTTCCTTCTGGAGTCCTCCCTCCTGGGCGCAACTTCTCCACCCCTGGACCCCTTGTTCACCTGTTCCTTCCTGCTACATCCTTCAGATGCTTTCTAGGCCAGCTGCATCTCTGTCTTAAGGTGTATCTCTTCACCATCACCCTGGAAATTCCCTTTACATCTTTCCTGCTAGATCTTGTTTTCTTTTTTCAGTTTCATAGAGTAGCTTCTTGGGAAAAAGTGTACAGAAGTTAGTTGTTTGAGACCTCTTGTATTGGTTATCTATTGCTTTGTAATAAATTACTCCAAAATTTAGTCGCTTAAAACAATAATCAACATTTATTATTTCGCAGTCTCCATTGTCAGGAATTTGGGAGCCACTTAGTTGGGTGGTTCCGACTCAGGGAATCACATGAAGTTGCAGTGAAGAGGTCAGCCAGGGAAGCAGTTGTCTGAAGGCTTGAGAGGGGGCTGTAGGATCTGCTTCCCAAGTGACTGACTTCCAAGGCTGGCAAGCTGTTGCTGGTTGTTGGTTGGAAGCCTTAGTCCCATGGGCCTCTCCACAGGCTGACTGAGGGCCCCCATGACCTGGTGACTGTCTTCTCCCAGAGTGAACGGGTCACGAGAGCAAGACAGAAGTGACAGGGTTTTTAATAACTTAGATTTCTGCCACATTCTGTTCATTAGAGATGAGTCACTAAGTCCTACCCACATTCAAGGGAAGAGGAATTAGACTCTACCTTTTGAAGGGAGGCATGTCAAACATTTATTGGACATGTTTTAAAACCCTACATCTTTCGTGTCCAAAAACATCTTAACTCCCAATTCAGAGTATGGAATTCTAGATGGTAAGTAATCATGTTTCCTCAGAATTTTGAAGGGATTTTTCCATTGTCTTCTAGCTCCCAGTATTGCTTATGAGAAGCCTCTTATTTTGATTCCTGATCCTTTGTACGTGACCTGTTTTCTTCCTGAATACCTATTTTTCTTTATCCTTGGTGCTGTGGAACAGCAAGATGATGTGCCTTGTTGTGTGTCTCTTTTCATTCATTATGAATACTCAAAGGAACCTTTAAATCAGGAAACTCATATCTTTAGTTCTGGGAAGTTCCTTATATTGTTCTTCTCCATTATTTTCTGTTTTCTCTTTTTGAAACTCTTATTGGTTGGCTGCTGGACCTTCAAGATTGATCTTTGAATTTTCTTATATTTCATATAATTATTATATATTATATAGATCTTATATATTTTTATTGTACCTCCCTCCACCCCTCTCCCTTCATTTTTTTAAAAATTTATTTATTTTTGGCTGCGTTGGATCTTCATTGCTGTGTGCGGGCTTTCTCTAGTTGCGGCAAGTGAGGGCTACTCTTCGTTGCAGCGCGCGGGCTGCTCATTGCAGTGGCTTATCTTGTTGTGGAGCACGGGCTCTAGGTGCGTGGGCTTCCGTAGTTGTGGCACGTGAGCTCAGTAGTTGTGGCACATGGGCTTAGTTGCTCCACAGCATGTGGGATCTTCCCAGACCAGGGCTTGAACCCGTGTCCCCTGCATTGGCAGGTGGATTCCTAACCACTATGCCACCAGGGAAGTCCCTACCCCTCCCTCCCTTTATTCTTATTTTATTCTTTTTTAGAGCATATTCAACTTTCTCATCCACTCTTTTTACTAAATATTTTATTTCTATTATGTGTTTAATTTCCAAGAGCACTTATGCCCTCTGATTACTCATTTTTTAATATTTTTTCTAACTCCTGTTCTTTCCTTATGGGTGTAATCGCTTTCCTCTATGGGTATTAAATGTAGTTGTTTTGAATTTTTTTTCTGTGTCTTGACTTGTGTCTGTTTCTTTATACTTCTTTTTTGTTTGTTTGTCTCTGTGTCTTTCATTTCGATGCTTTTCACAAATAACTAGTCCTTTGGCCATCATTCATAGTTAAGAGTGAGTCAGTACAGTCTGCCTATGTGCAGAGCTTGTCAGCTGCTGAGCTGTGGAAGTTTTCTTCTCACTGGTGAGCCTACCATGATGAAGAGGGCTTTCTGTCTCTAGGGCTTTTCATGTATTTTCCCTCATCCAGACCCTCCTTCATTTCTTTCTAGATTTGGAAGTATAACTCAGACTTTTCAGAATATTCCCCCTTCTCTCATTCTTTCTTTATGAAGTGCACACATGTGTGTAGTGTACATAATGCAGGTCTTGGGGTTCTGTCTCAGTTTAGTCACCACGTTCAGAGATTATGGCATGACATTGTGCCCCTTCCTTTGTCTGAGAACTACAAGTGTGGTTTGTTGATTTATTTTGTACATATTTTTGTTTATTTCATTATGTCTTAGGGAAGAGAGAGTTTATGATCTGGGTTCATTTGTAATCTTACTCTAGCAGTTTCTCCCTACTTTTTGAATTCTGAATTTTTGGTGTCTGCAGAGTAGTAGTATGGATGTACAATAATTTATGTAGCCAATACTCTATTACTGGATTTTACTTTGTTCCTAGTTTTTGGCATTACAAGTATTGCTGTTGTGAGCATCCTTTTCCATACAACATTGGTCGAGGTTGTTATTTCCTTAGGATGGAATCTTCAGTGTAATTACTAGATCAAAGGATACAATCAGTGAAGTCCTCAATACTTGTTTCTAAATTACTTTCCAAATTGTTGAGTTGGTTTATATTCTCAGTATCGGTTGGCATTGTTTATTATACTTGAAAAGAATGAAACAACTTTGTCAAGTGAAAAATAATATCACATAATGCACATTTTAATTTGCACTTGTGTTTTCTGTCTCTCTTTTTGGCTGATTTTGGCAGTGAGTATAGATAGTATTTAGATTTTTCTTACTGACTTATCCATGCTTGTTTAATTCCATCTTATGGTTATTAGGCCTTTGTCATGTTGTAAATATTTTTTTATTGCCTTCCTCTTACTTTTATTTGCTTTTAATGTGTTTTTAATTTCTGTGTGCATAGTTTTAAAAAAAAACTTGTCCTTCTAATTTTTGTGCTTTGAAAGACTTCTCTCACCCCAACATCAAATAAAGAGTCCCCATCCTTCCTTTAGTTCTTTGAAGCTGATATTTTTCTTTATTTTTTGGCTGCATCAGATCTTAGTTGCGGCACATGGGATCTTCATTGAGGCATGCAGGATCTTTTTGTTGTGCTGCGCGGGCTCTTCGTTGCAGCGTACGGGCTTCTCTCTTGTTGTGGCGGCTGGGTCTTCTCTCTCTAGTTGTGGTGCGTGGGTTCCAGAGTGCGTGGGCTCTGTAGTTTGTGGCACGCGGGCTCTCTCGTCAAGGCACGGGAGCTCAGTCGTTGTGGCCCGTGGGCTTAGTTGCCCCATGGCATGTGGGATCTTAGTTCCCTGACCAGGGATTGAACCCGCGTCCCCCTTAGTTCTTTTGGATTTCATTTCGTAAATTTAACTCTTTAGTCCATTAATTTTTTTGTATAACATGAGGCAAAGAACCTGAGTTTTTCTCTATATAGTTAAACTTATTTTTCTGTTGTCATTTATTGTCATCAGGTTTCCAAATGATTTGAAAAGTCACCCTTTTCATAAAATTTCCCATAACCAATGGGTCTATTTCTTGGCTTTTAAATTCTGTTCTGCTTATCTTTTCATTCCAGTGTATCCCACTTTAAAAAAAAATGATTGTAGCTTTTTAATATGGTTTACTCTCTGGTAATGCTAGTCTTTGAAAATCTCCGAGGACTCCATTCCAGGTTGGGAACTGTGAGGTGCCTAAGTCAGGGAACTGCCGAAAGGGAGCTGGTTCTGAACCCAGGCCAGCGGGAGACGAGTACAAACATGGAACCTTGGAGCCACTTTCCTGGGGCTCCCTGGCATTGCCCTGATGAGAAGGAGCATAGGTGTCAGCCTGCAAAAGGGCTCAGTGAGCCGGTTCACTAAGTATAGGTGTGGAGATTGGAGGGTTGTGGGATTTTGAAGCCAAACATGTAATTATAATTAGTAATACTTTAAAAAAGCTAAGTTACCTATTGACTATAGAGGCCTCTCCAGGCACCAAAGCAAGGGAGTTTGGATGCCTCTTTCTTTTCTAGGTGTCTTTTAGCTGCTTCATTATGACTTTCCTTCTCAGGGAAAGTTGTTGAGGGGTTGGGGATAAGGGAGAGAAGATCAAAGAAATAACAGTGAGGATAGAATCAAGATACTTCTATTTGTATACTTTAAAATATACCCATTATATTTTTAGAGATAGCTTCAAACATTTTAGTCCCATTGTGGCTTTTTTTTTTTTAAATTGTAAAGAATGATTGGTAGATTTATTTTAGAATTTCTGCTTGGCCTAGGGCAAATTTATCAATGGAAAGCAAAGAGAATGCAGCAGTTAAACTTCCATATTCTTTTTTTTAATGTTAATTTTTACTTAAAAGTTTTTTTAAAATTGAAATATTCTTAAAAGCAAAAGCCTTATCACTCCTGCTTAGCATTCGGAGTCATCTTTGGTTGGAGAATCCGGCTCTATTTATAGCTGTCACACGATCTTGACTGTGGCCACAGCCTGCTCTCCCTTTTTCTCTGCTACATAACATTTCCCAATTCTTGTAATACAATGTAGATAAGGCTAGAATATCTGTTAGACTTCGCCAAAGGCAGAGGGGTAAGTAAAAGGAAGTAAGCATAGAGAGTAGCATGTAATGAGGTAATTTTTCATATGAGATCTAGTTTTAGTCTTCTTCAGCTTTGCTTTCTCTCTAGCTCCTGGATTGCTTCAACCTGACAAAAGCCATCTTTTCTCTACCACTCAGGAGAACCTTCAAGCATGTGTAGACTCTAAATTTCAAACCCAAAAGAGAGGACTTCATAAGTGACACTGGGAATGCTGAAAATGGGCATGGCTAATGCCATCCACAAGAAATCATAACTAACTGCATTCCAGTGGCCTCTATGAGACAGTCACATCTAGCTATATATCTGGCCCAATAGGCTAATATCCTTACTAGAGATAAGGGTGTGGTGGATGGGTGGAAATCTATCATAGCTTTTTATATAATAAATCTATATATTATACTGATGTGTGTTCTATGGCTTTTAAAATAAGGGATACAGTGGGCTAGAAGTAGTAGACCTGGATTCTAGTCTGATTTACTAGTGAACAGTCTTGTCTCTTAGCAAGTGACTCAATCTTTCTGTAGGTTTGTTGAAAGATTTGGATATAATTAATCTGTAATTTTAGGATTTTGACTATAATTGAATTGTTTAAAATAATTGTAAAGTTTAGATTTGAATTTTTCTCCTGGTGATATATTAGTCTATTTTAATATGATTCTGCGATATTAACAGGGAATTGTTCTGATGAGAAAAAGTGATCCATTTTATAATGATATACTTTATAGGACAAGGTCTCCATTGTGGTACAGGTGGGACCTGCTTATATTTAAAAGGGGCCATGGGAGCTTACTATGAGTTTTTTTGTAAAGTAAATATTTGCCTCTTTATTTATCACATATACATTTAGATGTTCTTAAACAATTTAATTGTATATAGTTGTCCCTATATTTAGATTCTGTATTTTCTAGTGTTAGTTTATTCATATATTTGACATTTTATCATTAAAATTTTTAAGTTGAAATTAAACAAAAGCGCCATATGTTAAAATACTTTAAGAGTGAGTTATTTGGTACTTTTAGTTAAGATAGACTGATTTTATCTTTCTACTTATGTGTGATCTGCTTTCTTTTTTTTTTTCAGAGTGAAAAGCTTTTGTTATATGATACAGTGCAGAGTGAACTAGAGGAGAAGATAAGAAGGCTTGAAGAGGACAGGCATAGCATTGATATTACCTCAGGTGAGGGGAATGCTGTGACTGTCATGTTTAAGTGACACTAAACCTTTGGTTTACTGAGGTGTCTCGCTGTATGTAGTCTCCTTTACATATGTTATGTAAATGAAGTGTCCTAATGAGAGAGGAAGGGGCAAGACTGCTAAAGAATCTGATATGATTGTGATCGTTGCTTTGATTTGGACTCACACTTCAGAAAGACGTAGAGAATGGAGCACATGAAAGGGAACAAAACAGAAGCGAGACAGGAACTATAGGCATAAGATAGTATACTACAAGAATAGTAAGAATATTATTAAAACATAAGAATAGTATTGGAAGACAGCTGTAGTATATGTTCTTTCCTCTAAGCCTTGAAAGATTGTCATGTGGAAGAAGGAATAAAACCCTTTTCTGTTTGGTCCCACACAAACTAGGACAAATGGGTGGACTTTCCAGGGAGGCAGATTTTTGTCTCAGGAAAAGGAAATACTTACTACTAATTAGATCAGTCCAAAGTGAAATGGCTTTTTCAGAGGTACCGTGGAAAGGCTTTCTACACTGGATGGAAGATTTACTGGGTTATCCTGTTGTTCTTGCATATGTATTATTTTACTTGTTATAAATTCTATTTCTCTGATATGGAGTAGACAGAGTGGACAAGCTGAGCTCTAATGACGCATTACTTGTAGTTGGGTGACTACAAGTGACAGTCACTTTAGCTTTTCTAAATCAGTCTCCTCCTATAATTGAAGTAGTGAGACTATCTGCCTCAGAGGTAGCTTTGAGGATTAGTCGAGACCATTCATGTGATGTATATTTACCACAGTGCCTGACATATGTTTATCAGTTATTAGTCACTAAGTGCCAAGTTGAATTTTGCTCTAATAAAAGCAGAGGAAAATTCAAAATATATAACTGCTCATGAAATTATATATAGTCATATATATATGTATAGTATACACATGCAGTATATAAACATAGACACCAATGAAATTTTGCTACTATGAAATTATATAGTCTTTCTTTCCTCCTTTGATCTCTAGAAATCAGCTAATACTTAATTTTTATTTTCTTGCCAGAGCTGTGGAACGATGAGCTTCAGTCAAGAAAAAAGAGGAAGGACCCTTTCAGTCCTGACAAAAAGAAGCCAGTTGTGGTTTCAGATATCCTTTTTCAAATTTTCTGGGTTTTTTTGTTTTGTTTTGTTTTAATGTACATTTTTGCATTGTGCATATTTTTGTAACTTTTGTTAGTATACATTGTCTTTATTTGCAAGATCCTGTAATAAGCGAAAGATGATTTATAAAACCGATTGAAGGCACAAGGGTATAGTTTAGATTAAGAGGAGTACGGAAGGAGTAGAAATTTAGTAACGATCCCAACTTTGAAATTAATATGGCTTTGTAGATCACAAGGGCTTTGATATGAAGCAGCTGTTTAGTATGTAGCATGATTGCTTAATTCTCATGTGTACTTTTTTTTTTTTTTTTGCGGTACGCGGGCCTCTCACTGTTGCGGCCTCTTCCGTTGCAGAGCACAGGCTCTGGACGTGCTGGCTCAGCGGCCATGGCTCACGGGCCCAGCCGCTCCGCGGCATGTGGGATCTTCCCGGACCGGGGCACGAACCCGCGTTCCCTGCATCGGCAGGCGGACTCTCAACCACTGTGCCACCAGGGAAGCCCTCATGTGTACTTTTTAACATTTTTAATGTCTCTGAAAGTGGAGTGTCTTTAAATTAAATTAGTATGTGCATTCAGTCTTGGCATTCCCTTTGGTACCCTCCTCTCGCTCCTGCCTTTTTCCCCCCACCTCAAACCAGTGATTAGGTTGGTGGTATATCTTGCTATCCTTGATACCATAGGACTAAGGGAATATGGTTATAACATCTGAAGTACTGGAACATATTTATCCTGGTACTAAGTTTTTTGAAGAATAATTTGAAGTCAGAATTCAGCATGCTGAAGGTTTTTGTCCAGAGGTCATTGTTCCATTCTCTGAAAAACAGAAGTTTGGAAGTATAATTCAAAATGTGAAATTCTTACAGCTAAATTGACCTTGACTTTTCAACGTCCGTATATAGTTTATATGCTACAAGATCTTGATATTCTTGAAGACTGGACAACAATAAGGAAGGTATGATTAAAGAGCAATGGAATGCAAGTATATTTTTTATAGTCTACTTTTTAAGAGTCTATGATTTTTCACTAATACATCAAAATATTATTGTAAATATGCTTTACTTTGCAACAGTCTCTCTAAGACAGTTAATACTAATACAGATAATAGTGAATTGCAAGAGTTTTTAAAATAAATTTATTTATTTATTTGTTTGTTTATCTTTGGCTGCGTTAGGTGCTCGTTGCTGCGCGTGGGCTTTCCCTAGTTATGGCGAGCAGGGGGCTACTCTTTGTTGCGGTGCACAAGCTTCTCACTGCATTGGCTTCTCTTGTTGCGGACCATGGGCTCTAGGCGCACGGGCTTCAGTAGTTGTGGCATGCAGGCTCAGTAGTTGTGGTGCACGGGCTTAGTTGTTCCGCGGCATGTGGGATCTTCCCAGACCAGGGCTCAAATCTGTGTCCCCTGCATTGGCAGGAGGATTCTTAACCACTGAGCCACCAGTGAAGTCCCTGCAAGAGTATCTTAAGAGATGCATGTCAGCTGTTTGACTGTATTTTCCTGTGATAATGTAATTAATAATTCATGCAAAAGTGCAGAAAAGCATTTATTTAGGTTACCCCAAAATAATAATAAATTACCATTCTGTGCCTAGTTCTTAGCCTGATAATGGCTCATGGAATACACTCAATAAATATTTGTTGAATAAACGAAAGTGAATATTTGAACCCTTATCATATGTCTTGCATCCTGTCTGTAAACATTCAAGCATTATAGGATTTTCTGTGCTTGTTTGAAAGTGGAGACTTGTTTTCTTATTAAATTTTTCTATTTTCAGAAGCTTCTTAGTTGAGAATTTGAGATTATTTCGGATATTGATAACACCTCTAGGAGAAATTGTTATTCTTTTTATATATTCCTATGGTCTTAGATATTACCAATTTATTGAAGCAGCTAAAGATCGTATTTCACTGTTTTTGTTATTGGGCTTATCAGTAGTGTTGTATATATTAAATAGAAACTAAAATATACTTTGCCTATGAACTCAGACATCTTTCTTCTTCTTTTTTTTTTTTTTTAATTAAGGCAATGGCTACACTGGGTCCACACAGAGTGAAAACAGAACGTAAGTCATTTAGTCTGAGTTCAGAAATCTTCGCTATGGAGACTTTTTTTTTTTTTTTTTTTTTTTTTTTTTTTGCGGTACGCGGGCCTCTCATTGTTGCAGCCTCTCCCATTGTGGAGCACAGGCTCCGGACGCGCAGGCTCAGTGGCCATGGCTCACGGGCCCAGCCGCTCTGCGGCATGTGGGATCTTCCCGGACCGGGGCACGAACCCGTGTCCCCTGCATCAGCAGGCGGACTCTCAACCACTGCGCCACCAGGGAAGCCCTGTGGAGACTTTTTAAGTCAGTCCCCTATCACTGGTTTCACTTCATCAGTGAACACTATCCCCAGAATTATGAGGAATTCTTCTGGAGTCTTTGTCTCATGTAAAAGTTTCAAGATTTCTGAATGGAATGTATTTCTTCTTTTAGTGTTTCAACTACATTTCAATTGCTGATAATGGATCAGTAATTTTAAAAGTATGTACTTAGTGTTTTTTATGGGTTCAGTAATTGTGTAGGGGAGGTTTTAGGAGTCCGTGGATGGCCTTCAGGGAGCCTGTGAATCCTCTGGAATTGTGGGCAAAATTTCTTCTGTGCCTGTGTTTTCTAGGCGAGAGATTAGAGTGCTGGCAGTGGGATTCATCAAGAAAATTTACACACCACTAAGATTTACACATTCTGATATGCCTTAGTAAAATTTATATCAAATTATACTATTCACAATTTTTTGGAAAGTCTGAAATCACTGCCAAGATAGTGATGGGCATTATTGTCTAGGGTAACTTTCTCTGTTTCTGCCTACTTTCACTGTATATGAGGTTTCCTAATCCTAAGAACAATGAAGCAAGAATTTTAAATAAAACATGTTTTACATACGAAGAGTCGTATCCCAACAGATAATCTATAAGAGATCAATTTCTATTTTATATTTAACCCAAGGATTCTTTTAAACGTTATATGATGTCAGGAAATTGTTAGCAATATTGTACTAAACTGCTTCCCTTGGGAATTAGGTGGAAGGGCAACTACCTATATTCTGAACATTTTTGAGTCATGGATTCCTTTAAGAGTCTCACTACACGGTTGAGTGGGTCTCCTCCCCGACCCCTGTTATGTTATCTTTAGCATGTGTACTATTTGTTTTCTTCATGGCACTTAACACAATTTGTAATTTTTTATTGATCGTTTACATGTTTACCTGTCTCCTGAGAGAATCGTAAGCTCCACAAAGGTCAGAAACATCTCTCTTTTAGTCGCAGTGCTCAGAAAACATTTGTTGAACGAATGAATGAGTGAATACTTATTGAACACCTTCTATATAGGAGGCACTATTTGAGGTTCTGGGAATACAATGGTGCAACAGATGGACCTCCTAGAACTTCCTTGGGGGGAAGCAGAATAATAATGTATATGTAAATAGATAACTAACAGATACTGACAAATTGTAATAATTGCTATGAAGGAAATTAAAGCTGTGATGAAGATTAACTGAGGAGTGGGTAGAGTGGTTGGGGAAGACCTTTCTGAGGTGGTGACATTTGAATGATGCAGAGGTGTGTATTTCATGGTATGCTTTTGACAGTGTGTTTCTATAAAGAACATTTTTTTTCTCTGCATGAGTTTATCTGGTGAATCTCAAACCATTTCTAGGATTTCAAAATGGAAGTTCTACTTGAGGACATTTCCTTTTTAGAATCAAAGTCCTGGGGAACTCTTGGAATATTTATTAAACTTTGCTTTTTTGGAAGTGTCAGCTGCAGGGGAGAAAATATGAAAAATATAATTTTCAGTAGAAATATGACAATTCAGATTTTAAATCTCACTTGAAGTTGGCACTAGTAATTGATAATATATCTGCTTCTCCTTCTTACACTTGTCTAGTTAATTGATTTATTATATATTGTTTAGCTTTATTAAATAGCTATATTAAAAACTGAATGAATTATATAAAAATGTAAGAAATGAAATTCTCTTGTTTTCATTAGATTTAGGTTTGTTATCTAAGAAATATTGTTAGTGTTTTTTCACATATATGCATGGGTTGGTGTTAATACTTAATGTTCTGCACTTTTCTTCTGACAATGTCTCATTAATATAACAGTTTTTGAACTGATCCCTTTAGCACCTGTGAAACTGGAAAAACACCTGCACAGTGCTAGATCCGAAGAGGGAAGATTGTATTATGATGGTGAATGGTATATACGTGGACAGACAATATGTATTGACAAAAAAGATGAATGTCCTACAAGGTAAAAAGCCTTTATCATTTCAGTGCTACTCAGTATTAGAGTTTACCACATTGTTGTCAGTAAATATTTGCTGCTTCCATAGTGCATTCATAATACATTATTAATTCCCTATGGATTCTTTTTTTCTCTTGACATATGATTTGATTAGCATGTTTACACACCAGTATTAATTTTATACACCAGAGTTACATATTAAGTTCATGGACACAAGCATTAACACAAATGGAAATGTTGGAATTATTTAGCCAGGTAAGAAATCCCATTTATTAATTCTTATAATAGATGACTTGCTATGATCCTAATATTATGACCTTTAATCCAGACTGTTATGAATTTGACAGTATGCTGCCACAGTGTGGCTCTATTAATCCTTAACTTTTTGGGGTCTATTACAGTATTTTAGATTAAAAATTTGCTTCAATTAGAATGGGAAAGGAATTGAAAATTAACAAAAACTTAGAGTAGTGGGAATTAAAGTATAACTTGAAAACTGAAAATTGCCTTTTAAAAAACTCAATCTGTCTAGGCTTAAATAGAGTTTATATAATTATTTATAGAGCCTTATAAGTTTTATCTGGTGTGGCCTTTGGAAAATATTATTGCCCATTGCTGCTTTAATTCCTTTAGTAGTTTAGGATTTAATCCTCAGAGTAGTAACCTTCTACAGTAAGAAACTATCTTTTTCTAGGCATCAGTAGTAAATAAAGTGTTCGCGTTTAGTATAGAATACTCATTTCAGGATCAGTGTGTATAGTAACTTTTCTCATAGAAGCTCATTGAGCTAATTAATTACTAGGTTATACATGATACCCATGGATTCTTTGCTTTATCTTATTGCTTTTGAGACATTTAACTACTACTACTTAGCATAAATGTGGTTAAAAAGGAGATGAAATAGCATAAAAGAGGATTAAACACATATATTTTTAGAAAGATGTCTATGTAAAGATTAGTAGTGTTAAAAAAAATCTGTACAAGTACCACAGATGCTTGACACTGGGAATTAAGTTTGGCATTTGAAAGATTTCCTACTGCCAAGGCTGATATGAGTTGGAGGTGTAATACTACATAAGGAGTGGTGTTAGCTCCACTTTTTCTTCTTTTGGAGGTGGGGTGGGAATGGAGTTAGGGACAATGTGCTTTTAATAGTTCTAGTAGTAAGTTTTACCAACTCTATTAAGAAAAGAAAGGAGATTATCTATTAAGTGTTGCTGAATGTGATATTTTTGACAGCATGCCCTGCTGATAGCATTCCGATAAATGACAATTACATACCTGAATCTACTCTTATAGTCCAGCTATTGTGGTTTTATAGTTTGTGCTCTAAAATGAGTGGAGAAGGCATATTGTAATTCATTCATTCGTATTTTTTTTCTTTTTAGTGCTGTAATTACAACAATTAACCATGATGAAGTTTGGTTTAAGAGGCCTGATGGAAGCAAATCTAAGCTTTACATTTCACAGCTACAGAAAGGAAAATATTCAATTAAACATTCGTAATCATGATTTAAGTGTTATCTAAATCTACCTTATTAGTGTTACCAAGTATGATGTGCCATGGGAATAAAAAAATATATTCAGTAACTTAATATTCTCATCGAATCATGAGAGACTGTGTATTTGTAGGTAGTACTCTAAATAGACCTCATGTTGATATGTTATTGAAAGAGACAGTGATAAAAGTTTAATCATGATCATTACATTTATTTGCCTTTTTGGCCCAGTGACCAATAGGTATATATGGTAGGGGTTTCTTACTAAACTTTTTTCTTTGGTTTTTATGTAAATCTGTCTTACCTTTAGCGAACTATGTTAGCAATGGCTACATTTATCTGCAGTTTTCTTGATTTTCAGTGTCTTTGTCACTGATCATATATTTGTAAATAAGCCCTATAAAATGTTTCCTATAAATGGTTTGTAATAGTACATTTGTGTCAAATCAGAATTGAAATTTAAACATATATACGTGAGTATGTATAGATGGCATCATCAGCTTATTTAGAACTGATGGCCTTACTTTGCAATCTTGTTTTACCCGAAATTAAGCTATTGGGTTTGAAAGCTAAAAGGAGCACTTTTGTAGACTAGGAGCTTTCCTTCTCCTTTTCCTTGATTGTATGGAGGTGACCTATTTTTACAAATTATACTTCATGTTGATTAGAAATATTAGTGTCAAGTAATAACATGCTTCTACCTTTATTTCTTGTGAACCTTTCGAGGGCAGGTATATATGCCTGGTATTTATGATGCAGTATGTAAGCGGTGGACAGTAACTGACAGTATTGTGGTGCTTGCTGTACATGTCTGATCTTTTGAAACAGATTTTTAGTAAGCATTTTCCAGAGGTAAAACTAGATTCGTATCCTAATTTTATTCCTAGGGCAAAATAGACAGGGATGATCTCCTTGAATCTATTCCCAAATTAATATTTTTATCTTTGGTGTTTCTACACTTTAAGGCCACTTGGTGCAATTTAGAAAGCATTGGCCTCTCTTCCCCTAGTCACATTCAAAATTAACTTCTAAAACCTCAGGAACAGTACAGGGAATTGAAACCCTCAATATGGCAGCACAATTGGCTGTAGTATATATTAGGGTACAACCAAATCAGGTATTCCTGGTGGTCTTGTGCACTTTAATTTCTGTTATATTGAGACTTAAGAGGATGAGGAAGAGATCTACTTATTAACACTTAGGGCAGGAATATCTGCATTGTTCCATTTGTTTTCTCGCTATTTTACCTCTGCAAACATCTTCCTGTGCAGATCACTACTTCACAGTTGCCAAATGTTAAAATATTTGACTTCTGAAGTTAATTATCAGCAGTTATGTACGTTGTTCTGTTTCTAATTAACCTTAGCAAATGTACATAATGTCATAATCTGATAGTATTTGACAGTACTTATGTATACAATGTTTCATAAGCATTTTTAATAATATTTGGATTTTTAAATTTAGTATATAATAAAAAGATGTGTTTGCGTGTCATTCGTAGTGTCTTGAATGACTTGTGCACTTTTATTATTTATAACCTGTCTACTTCTAAGAAGGATTTAAGGCAATTTACATTAATAGATATGGAGTGTCGGAGTGTTGAACAAATGTTTCTGCATCCCTAAACCACAATTCAACCTCTATTGGCGTATATTTAGATATTTAAGGCAGCTAAGTTATATTTAATTTAAATATATGCATATATGTTCTACTTTAATAAAACTGTACCGTGTAAGTTCTGAAATTTTAAGTAGAAAGTCTTTATTTTAAAAACTGACTATGATTTAGTACATTTACTTTCAGAACTTCAATGTTTATATCATATGTAACTTTTCCATAATATTGATACTGATTCAGGTAAGTGTATGCTTGTCTATGATTGAAATACTATAAAATATATTTCGTTGTTGGCAGTTTGCCATTTGACTTCTGGTCAAAAACGGTCTAGTTTAGGGGAACTGTTAGAATCTGCAAAATGTGATCTAGCAGCTGCTGGTACTTTGTTTACGATCAGACTCTGTCTTAGTATCAATATATGGACCTTAACTGTCACAGCTTCCAGGATTTCATGTTTGGTCTATCCCTTCTCGACATTTCCCATTAAAAGAATCTAATCATCAGTAATCCAATTCATCACTAATAATTATTAGCAAACACTAATGTACATTCCTCATTCTGTCCCTTCTTCTCAGTGGACACTGAGTACTTTTCATTGCAAACTTCTTCACGTAAAAGTTGTTTTGATATGTGTGTTGTTACTCAGAACTCAAACACCACTGACAGAACAATGTACAATCTTAAATACTTGATAATTATTTAAAAAGAAGAACAGGGACGTTGGTTATTTCTGATTTTGTTTTTGGATCCAGTAAGTCCAGTACACTAAAACTGAACTAAAATGAATTGATAAGGAAAATGGTTGTAGGATGAATGAATACACTAGTTAGGATTTATGTAGTCTCTTGCCAAGTTGGAATATAAATGATTTTAATTGCTAAATGTAAGGAAATGTAAAGTATTTTTCAAAGAACACAAAAGCTCAGAATGAGGTTAGGGAAAATGTATGTTCCTTCTATTGTCTTCATAGATGAACTACTGGAAGTGTGCCTGATATGTCAGGTGGGATTAATTGAGGCGGTTTCCCTCATTGGTCACTGTGGCTCAGAGTCTTGCCCCTTACTTCATAGGCCCAGAAACTTAAACTTTATTCATATGCCCTGGTGTGGGCTGAATTGTATCTCCCCCGCCCCTCCAATGCATATTTTGAAGCCATCACACCCATTACCTCAGAATGTGACTGTATTTGGAGATGGGGCATTTAAAGAGGTGATTAAGTTAAAATGGGTGTTAGGTTGGGCCCTCGTCCAGTCTGACTGATGTCCTTATAAAAGGAAATTTGGACACAGAGAAATTTGGACAGCAGATACGTGAACACAGAGGAAGGACCATGTGAAGACAGTGAGAAGTCCACCACTTGCAAGCCAAGGAGAGAGGCTTCAGGAGAAACCGAACCTGCCAACACCTCAATCTTGGACTTTTAACCTCCAGAACTGTGAGAAAATACATTTCTGTTGTTTAAGCCACGCAGTCTGTGGTATTTTGTTATGGCAGCTCTATCAAACTAATAACATGCCTGAGTTGACAGCTCTGGGGGAGTTAGACCGACCCATTCACAGTGGATTGAAGTGACAGCCGAGTGTCAGTTTAATAATTTTCACTGAGAAGGAGACCAGACTCCTCAAGTCAACTACTTGGCATATTTTTTCCTTCTAGGAAAATCTGTGTGAAAGCAAACTTGGAATCAAAAGATGGTTTTGTCGAAACTTGAAGGGGTCACCTGTCCTCTTGTGAGATAGCCCCTTCCTGGTATTGTGCCAGACACATTGTTATCATCTTATTTTTAAAAAAATTTTATTGAAGTATAGTTGATTTACAGTGTCATGTTAATTTCTGATATACAGCAAAATGATTGTTATACATATATATATTCATATTCTTTTCCATTATGGGTTATCTCAGGATATTGTATATAGTTCCCTGTACTATACAGTAGGACCTTGTTGTTTATCCATTCTATATATAATAGTTTGCATCTGCTAGTCCCAAACTTTGAACGCATGCTTCCCCAGCCCCACTTCCCCCTTGGCAACCCCAAGTCTGTTTTCTGTGTCTGTGAGTCTGTTTCTGGTTTGTAGATATGTTCATTTGTGTCATATTTTAGATTTCACGTATAAGTGATATCATATGGTATCTGTATTTCTCTCTCTGACTTACTTCGCTTAGTATGTTAATCTCTAGGTCCATCCACGTTGCTGCAAATGGCATTATTTCATTCTTTTTTATGGTTAATATTCCATTGTATACGTATGCCATATCTTCTTTATCCATTCATCTGTTGATGTACATTTAGGTTGTTTCCATGCCTTGGCTATTGTGAATAGTGCTGCTATGAACATAGGGGTGCATGTATCTTTTTGAATTATAGTTTTGTCTGGATATATGCCCAGGAATGGGATTGCTGGATCATGGCAACTCTATTTTTAGTATCTTATTTTTGATTTTATTTTTTCCTGGTGCTCTGCTGACCAGGATCTCACTGTGCAGGCCTGGTCCACAGGCCCCCTCTAAGTTCTTTCTATATTATGTACTTTGCTACTCTGCCCAGTTTATTGGACCAGTGTGGCCCCTGGCTCATGGACAGCCAGTGATAATAATACTGGTAATTCGAATGCCTGCCATGTGCCAGGAACTATGTTTAGTATATAAACAGAAAGTCATTATTTAATATTTTTCATGTTGGAAACAAAATGAACATAAATGTCAGAATTCTGATATGCTTACTTTATAAATTTACCATATATTAGGAATTTCTGGGGTTTTTTTCCTCAAGGTATGCAAGGCAAAAGATTGTGGCAGAACTTATATTTTGAATGGTCTTAAACTTAGTTGATTATCTCAAGTTGCTGATCTTCCTGAAAAATATATATATGTTATATACGTTATCTATCATCTATCTTCTTTCTAGCATCTATCTATAACTAGAAAGCAACTATAAGTCTAAAATTTCTTTGTTCCTAAACTTGAAGTTAATATATTCTCTTTCAAAGACACAATTTATTAAAGAAGGTCAAGGGGAAAAGTTATGTAGTAACAATCTTTAGAGTTCATTTTTCCTTTCCTTTTCCATTTTTCTGTATCTAACAGAAGTCTGAAGTGGGTGAACTTGCCAGGAGACTGTTGCATTCTCTTGAAGAGAGAAGAGCTATAATTCTAGTCCAGAAGCAGGCCACATGGTAGCATTTCATCTCTGCTAGTAAAGATTATAATTTATGTTAAACGGCTTAGGAAACCAGATCCTCAGGCAGAGGCTAAATGATACCTGCTATTAGTGGGATGTTGAAAGAAATATATTTCGCTTATTATTGAGCAAATATGAAAATGTTATTGGTAATGGCAAAAATAGTGAAGTGTTTTCACTTCTTTGAAGATAAATTTATGATTTCAGTGTATTATGTTTAAGTACATTTATGGGTAATTGCACTTATTAAGGAAAGACGATTTAAAAAAAACTTCAGGTACTGTTTAAATTATTCATTGGCTACAGCAATTTTTTTTTATTGGGGTATAGTTGTTTTGCAATGTTGTGTTAGTTTCTACTGTACAGCGAAGTGGAGTTCCCTGTGCTGTACAGCAGGTTCTCATTAGTTCTCTATTTTGTACATAGTAGTGTGTATATATCAGTCCCAATCTCCCAGTTCTTCCCCCCCCCAACTCCCCCACCACTATAGCAGTTTTTGATTTGAAGCTTACCCTCCATGGTGTTAACCTATACGTATTTTATCAATATACTTATATATGTATAAATAATGACAGTACCCACTATGTCAGGGCCAAATTGGTTTGGGCCTTTCCTATACACCCTTGAGCTGTACCGTCCCTCATGCCCAAGGGTCTTTTGGGAGGTTTCAGGCTTCTCATAGTCAGGGGAGCCCAAGGGTTGTGTCTGCTCGTTCCCCTTCCCCTCCTGTAGAGCTCTCCTCTCCCTCCTCCTGGTGTGACTGCTCAAGGGAGTTCTTAGCACCAGTCATGGTCATGGCCCAAGTCCACTCTCTGCGAGGCTGCCGAGGTGAAGGAAGACCAAAGAAGGAGAGGATGCTGGTCTGTCCACTGCCTGCAAGATGCCTCCTGTGTCCTCTCCTAGTTCTCTGGACTTCCTCTTTTTCTCTCTCCATTTTGAGCTTTAGAAGATTCCATGACTTATATTGGTTGTTTTTCTGCTAGGTAAATAAAATAGGGCAAAGCAGGACCCATTATTTACATTAAAGGAATATTATACGTACTCTTCTGTGCTTGTCTTTTTCTTTAATGTCAAGACTTTTTATTAATCACCTTTAAAAATTAAAAAATATATATATATTCTTTTTCAGATTCTTTTCCATTACAGGTTATTACAAGATACTGAGTATTGTTCTCTGTGCTATACAGTAGGTCCTTGTTGTTTATTTTATACATAGTAGTGTGTATCTGTTAATCCCAAACTCCTAATTTATCCCCCTCTCCCCATTTTCCCCTTTGGTAACCATAAGTTTGTTTTCTATGTCTGTGAGTCTATTTCTGTTTTGTAAATGAGTTCATTTGTATCTTTTTTTTTTAAGATTCCACATATAAGTGATATATGATATTTGTCTTTCTCTGTCTGACTTACTTCACTTAGTATGATACTCTCTGGGTCCATCCATGTTGCTGCAAATGGCATTATTTTGTTCTTTTTTATGGCTGAGTAATATTCCATTGTATATATGTACCATATCTTCTTTATACAGTCATCTGTCGATGGACATTTAGGTTGCTTCCATGTCTTGACTATTGTAAAGAGTACTGCCTATAGCAGGTATTTTATTTCTAAAACCCAGAACTGATTTTTTCACTCCTGGCTGAACTTCAGCTCTTTTGCCCAGCACTCCAGTTCTACTTTTTCCAGAAACTGTTTCTTCCCCAACCATGTGGTTCCAATGGGAGCATCCATCTCTCTCATGCTCTGCCGTTCTTGGTCACAGTTGTTTAGATTAGGTGGGTCTGTAACTCAGGCTGCCCCAGCTGGAACCCTCCCCTGGGATCTTTCAAATTATATCTGTGGAAAGAGAGTCAGTCTCCCTTTTTAAATGTAAGTGGGAAGACAATTAAGCAATAGGCAATTAAGTTTCCTGCCCTGTGGAGAAAGATGACATGGAGAGCTGAAGAGATGAGAGACTGTTCTTGGCATTTAACTTCCTGCTTCCAGCTAACCCACAGTCCACCTGCACCCAATCTTCCTCATGTTACATGAGTCTTCTAATAAATACCCTCCTAATTTTTTTTTTTTTTAGCTTACAACATGTATCATGAACACCAGGGCTTCAAATTCTATTGATTTCCATCTTAAAAAAACATAATAAACTTTTATGGTTTCACCACAAATTCAAGGAATAACACTAAAGGTATTGGTAGAATTGCAAACGTTCCCCTGAGAAAGAAAAGCAGCCCCTGACAACTGGGAACTGTCTGGCACTGGCCTTTGTGTTCTGTTGAGCATAAACAATCGCATAGAACATCAACATCAAACAAGGCCACTCTGTGCCCGCGATGAAGTGAGACGAAAAAACCAAGACCCTGCTCCCCCTCATAATCTTGTGTAAGTATAGACAAAACCAAGGTCAGCCTGCCAACCACAAAAATCTGAAAGCTTCCCCTATCCTGGCTAATATGAACAGCTGCTGCTGTTTTATCCATGGTGGCTTTGGCCTTGTTTCATTCCTCCTGCCTTATAAATAAGATTTATTAAAGTGCCCAATCACAGAAGTGCCCCCAGTTCCTGACAGTATCCCATCCAGAGCCAAGCCCCACTTCCATGAACACAACCCCACATCTCCCACTATAAGTCCAAATCTTCTAAGTCCTTTCTCACACCTTCTTTCTCAGACACCCACAGCCCCCATGGTGTGTGCGCTCCCTCGTTGCAGTGAGCAAGAAACCCAACTTGTTTAACTATAGGTGTGTTCCTGGTCGTCTTTGGCTGGAGGGCACTGACACATGGAACCTTTAAAACTGTTTTGCTTGAAGAGCTTTTTAAATTAGATTTAGTCTGAAGATACCTAGGTATATTCTGGACAGTGTTCTGGGAGCTCCCTGTATGTAATTATAGTGACTGATAAAATACTGTAGGCTTTCATTTTCAATTACATTGTAGAAGAATCATGAAAGACAAGGTGAAAGGGTATTTCATGAAAGACATTTGTACTGCAGTCTAACTTAGATAGCACTTTGCTTCCCAAACCAGAAAATAATGTTAATATTTTAACTACATTAACCAGGGACTGTCTCCTGGAAATGTAAAAGCTGTACTACGATTGCATTTTGATTAAAACCTGAAGGTGGCAGTAAATTCTTACAAGACTTAGGTGCTTAGTTTGGAATTTGTATTTTTTCTTTTAATTATTCAAAATCGTATAGTGAGACTGCAGTCACATTTAATTCTGTTGCGTACTAATTAAGGGATATTCAGGAAGAAGATAAAGTTCGAAACAAGCATTATATTGTTATTACTGTTTATTGACTGAAAAGAATTCACCATGTAAAAGGCTTAGGAACATTGCAACGGATTATATGCTTTAGAGTTACTACAGAAACAGAGTGTGGAATTAAAAAAAGGAAACAGAACTTTTTGTACAGATCGAAGTGCTCTGAAGGGATGTGGCAGTAAATAGTTTGTCTGTTAAATCAATAACCCTGTTGTAAGCTTTGCTCCCCACTTCTCCAATTTTATCCTCAGCATTCTTAAAATAGTTTTGTATGGTTGTGTTTTACCCAATAATCTACTTATAATCAATAGAATCTCTAGACTGTTATTAATCAGGAATGGCCTAGCTGATAATTCAATAAAGAATATTTATAAATAGCAAATTAATAAATATTCACACTGGAAAATGAATTACTTCACTGATCTTTTATATAAAGATCTAGAACTAGATTGCTTCATAGTTCCTTCTCTTAGGGTATAAACATTGTCATTGAAACATTGAGTTATACCCAAAGTTAGGGTGATGTTTTAGTGACCTCAGTATATAGGCATACGATTATTAGAGCTTTGAAAATTGGGAAGCATAGACTTTCTATAATCTTTCTAGATTAAAGTTAAAATAAACAGGTACTGTATGTATTAGTGGGTAAATACACAAAATAGTTAAGTTTTTTGAGCAAGATAAATGATATTTTAAATATCTTCCAATACCATGCTGACACAGGAGTAATTATCAGTTTAGAAATTATTAATATGGATGACCTGAATTTTAAGATATAATTTTATCTCTCCACTTAATTTTATTAACTATTTTAAACTATTCAACTCTATTTTTAAGATTGTAGTATACTAATAAATGACTTTATCAACCACAGTAAATACAACTTTAATTTTCATAATTACATAGAATTTATTTTTATCATTTGTTATCGCCATCTCTCTTAGGCACTCAGAAATTTTACATGAAGAATGAAAGAGATTAGTCATGGGTTGTTTATTTTTGACCAGGGAAAAATGTAAAGTTAGAAGCACAGATTTCTGACGTATACATTTATTCCTGATAGCTGTTCATAATAGAGAATTTCAAAAATAGTAATTTTTAACTAACAGTTATTCTCAATAATTTTAGATGACTAGTTCATTTCATTTTCAAGTAGCATTTAGATTTGTTTGTAATACTTGAAAACTTGTAAAGAAAAAAATGTCTCTTTTTTGCACTTCCATTATAGAATATATCTAACTTAGATAGTGAGATACCTGTAACCTTACCCCTCAGAGAGAGGCACTAATTGTGCTCTGTGTGTGTGTGTATGTGTGTGTGTGTGTATATGTGTGTGTGTGTGTGTGTGTGTGTGTATTGTCTTTAAGGACATTATTTTTAAGGATCTATCTGTGTCATTCAAAAAGAATGTCTTTTAACTGTAGATTCTGTATAAGTTAGAGCTATTTTAGCTTATATGCTTGAATTCCATTTTGTCAGTTGGAGAACATCATAGTAAATATAAATATAACTCCTTATATGTGATCACGAGTTTAAAATGTAGTTATGTACAAGTAAAGTCTGCATTAGTAATTATTTGTAATTATTGACTCTAGCGGTGATTAATACTGGCTGCCAGCAGAGGGCGCTTTGAGGTGTCCCTGTTAGAATTCCAAGATTTGGGCGGCCCAAGAGTTCAGACTGTTTGTCTTCAAACTGTTTTCCTAAGAGTAAAGACATTACTAACATTTCTTTATTTCCTATGATTTCCTGTCTCAATTTAAAAACTCCCAGACTGTCTGGCAAGGGATAAGAAGGCCATCAACACCTAATGGAAAAGAGGAAGCCTGAGCGGGAACCAGTGCCAAGGTAACCTTCTGGATGACCCAGGGCAGTGGCTTTCCTTTTGACAGGGACACATGTCCTAATACATACACGTGTACGCACACACATACCACACACATGCACCTAAAACAAAAGTATCTTGAAGCAACATTTACCCTTATAATGTATGAAAGAGGCATTTAAATTTTTAAATACTTAAATGAAATGTAGAAAATAACGGGGTTTTTCAAGGAACCTGACAAACTTGATTTGGAAATGGATATGGAAGAACAAAGGACAATAGCACCCAAAACACTTCCAAAGAAGAATAAGCTGAGTTATCTTCTCACCAGATACTAGAATTTTAATAAAGATTTTGTCATTAAACAGTGAGGTATCAGCACAGGAATAGACGATGAGATCAGGGGAACAAAACGCAGAGTGTAGGAGCACACTCATCCCACTTGGACATCTATGAATGCTTAATACATGACTGAGGGAGGATTGCAGAGCCATGAAGAAAGGGTGGACTTTTCAATAGTGGCTGTGGAAAAATAGTTACCCATATGGGAAAATATGGAAGTTGAACTTCTACATTAATACAAAAATTAATTTTAGATGGAAAATTCTGGAGAGATGATGATGACAGCAGCATGGTTTTTCAATGTCTTTTATTCTCCACATAAAAGCGTTCAGAGGAACCAGATAGCAAAACTAAAAACTCATGGACTCCATTTACGACAAAACTAAATGGAGAAGTTTCCTTACGGACCCCAAACTATAGGTAGGTGAGGCCAAACCACCATCAGCCACAAAACACAAACAGCATCTGTGTAGGAGGAAGAAGGAAGCAACAGGGAAGAGGAGACCCTTAAAGTAGCCAACAGGTATTCACTGGAAAGCAACGTGGGCCACTTTGAGGAGAGCAGCTGACACTTGCTGAGGTTCTGCTCTCTCCAATACCAAGGGCCCTGAAGGAAGACGGACTGAAGGAGCTGGAGAAGCCCCGCCCCATGAACTCTCCAAACAGACCTGACAGGAGCCCTTTTGGGTCAGGGATCCCACTGAGGAGAAACTTCTGGGAATATAATCAAAGATGAGCAGCATGGAAACGATAGAGATGAAGGAAAGAGAAGGTTCAGACCGAGGTGGTGTGTGGTAACAAAACCAAGAAAATCTCAGAAAACAAGCCACCATATTTTTGAGCATCACATGGAAACAACTCAAGAGGGAACTCTGTAAAATTTTATATTAAGGAGTAAGACAAATGTGAAACAATGAAGATGTGTATCATGAGTTCACTCATTTGTCAATGATGCAAGTGACCTCTTCGATGAACTGGATAATAGTTTTCAAGTATTTTCTCATTTTTGGGGTGCTATTCAAAAACGTAATGGCTATAGACGCAATACACTTTTAAGTTTAATTTGCATTATTACCATTTCCTCCTTCAGTTTCTTAAGTCTAGACAATTGTAAAAAACAATAAAGCCCTAGTTTATAGGATTTGTCAATCTCTGTGACGTACATACTCCCACCATGGTCGACTTCAGGCTACCAAATGTGATGTCACTGAAGGCGGGGTTGAGAAGAGTTGTGCAGCCTCTCACCATGATAGAGTAATATGGTGTTTCCACCATGCAGATGTAATCCATGTAAATAACCTTAAAAGCATAGGTAGTAATGACATGTAGTAAAATAATTAGGAGATGATGAGTTTTGTTTATTTTCTACCTTTTCTCTCAGTATGATTTAATTGTAAGTTTATATAGTTTAATTTTTAATAATGGATATGTTTAACATCCAGCTTACAAAGTTCCTGAAAATTTAACAACTGGCTCTGCTGAGCTGATATGAGGTGTCCCCAGCACTGGATAAGAGGGAGAGAGTGTGTGTAGTATGTAATGGCCTGACAAAGTAGAGTATAACTGTTTTAAGAATAAGAAGAGTATATGAATTTTTAAAATGTTTTCAAGTAGTTATATTGGTGGTAATATTAATATTATTATTCTGAGACTGTTGTGTGTGTAGTATGAGATAAACTGAGTAATTGGGGAATATATTAATTCTATCATCCTCTGCATTCTTGAGAACCAGAATTCTCATCTGGAAGAAAGGAGATACAATAGGAAAGAGGTTACATAAAACCTTGAGGTGGAATTGGAATTATCAATATGGATGCAACAAATATTTCACATATATTTCCTAGTTCTGTCCACCGAACAGCCTAAAAACAATGATCAACCCAGAAACAGGGTGCATCCTTTGTGCTTAGATTGTGATACAATGTATAATTCTCATTACAGTTTCTCATTAAAAGAAACCAGGGCTTTTGGGAGAAATGGTCAAATCGAGGACTTGGCAAGAAATAAACAAGAGAAGCCTAGAACATCCTATATTACCAGAGAGAGAAAACTATCAAATACTGCTAGAGTCACATCAAAAGGATTCAGGGGCTGGCTTTAAAGGGCTCCTAGTGGTAAAAAATGGGACAATTTGAGCTCAAATATGATAATAATTACAATGGACTGAAGCCCATAAAAATGTTTACATTGAAAAGCTCATAATGATTTTGTGTGTGCATGTGTGTGTTTAACCTTTGGAGAATAAGGAAGCAATTCATTATCTTGAAAACTGGTGAATAAAGAGAAAGACAACAACATTTACCTTGCCTTTCCTGTATGAACTGCACTACTTGGTAACAACAGAGTAGATTATTATAAAGGTAATCTAACAATTAAATTAAAGTAATAGAATTTGAATATTGCCATTTGGCAATTTCTAATGAATGGCTATAAGCATTAAACATCATTGGCTGCTAAGATCACAAAATAATGAGATAATCAGAAATCACATGCCTCTTATAGTCTTGAACCTGAGTCTGATCCAGTTTCTGGATGCAACTGACAATTTGCAGAAATTCAGAGAACAGAAGAAAATTTTGGATTGTACCAAGAATATGCAATCAGCAAAATTCAGTCTGTGGGAGACTCTCCAGCCAAATGGCCCAGTTTCTTCAACTGAAAAAGTGTAAGGAAATGAAAGGGATAGAGGGAGAACTTATCGAATAAGACATACTTAAAAGACATACAATTTTATTAAAACTAGGCAAGAATAACTGATGGTGTGTTGACAAAACTATATTTAAAAAGCAAAGAAGTGATTATTATAAAAGCTAAATGGTCGTTATTCATGTGGGACGAAGAAGAGTGGTGACTGGGATGGGACACGTGGAAGAAGCTTCTGGAGCTGCTGGAAAGATTCTACTTCTCGACTAAGGTATGTTTGCCTTATAATAATTTCTTGAGTTATATATGTGCATTGTATATTGTGTATATGTGCTTTTTCTGTCTTCACATTTTACTTTACAATAAAAAAGATTTAAACCTGGGTGATGGAGGGGCATGCAGGAAAAAGAGGAGAAGTCAGAAAACAGTATTTTATGATTTCTGAAATTGGAATTTAGAGCCGATGTTTGAATTGTTATCCAGCTAGCAACTTGGTGGCTTTGGGTATAGCTTCATCGCACAGTACTAAGTGGTATGAATACAATAGAATTGAAGAGGTTAATTTTCTTTCTGCAAGAATGTTTTGGTAGAGTGTTAGTGAGTGGGTGAGATAATGGGCATTTGGGCTTCTTGTATGCTGCATGGGCAGGTGAATATCATTATGGCCTGTATGATGGACTATTTGGTAATATCAAAAGCCTTAAATATGCACATACCCTTTGTCCCAGAAATACTGCTGCTAAGAATGTATCTTAGGATAATAAAGGGTCAAGATATATGTAAGTACATAGATATTTATTGCATCAATGTTCAGATAGAAAAATGGAAACAATGTAAAATTTGAATAATAGTAATTCATATAGATTTTGATAGAGCTATACTGTCACTGGCGAATTATGCAGGTATTTTATAAAAACATGAATGTGTATTTGTATGTGTGTGTTTGTATATAATTGATACCTAAAAACCTGGACAGGGGTTTTAGTTAAGGTAGCAGCAGGACACAGATGGCACACTGAATTTGAGTAATTTGAGCAGAGTTCAGTATAGGGGTTATTTACAAGGTGTAGGCAGAACATAGAGAAACAATGAACAATAGTACAGAACCTGGAACTTATAAGGGTATGGAGGGTGGGATGTTCTTACCACCTCCAGGCCTGCCTAAAAGAGCCAGAGGAAGGGGCTGTTCGGTGGAGATGGCCTTTTGACAGGATTTGTGACTTTTCCTAAAGGGATGTAGTCTTCCCATAGCAACTCGACAGTGTGGTTCCTGGAAAATGAATATCTTGGCCTCTTTTTCCTTCCTCCCTCTACTCTCTTACTAGTGTCCTTCATTCACTGAGCTCAACCAGAAGTCAGACTGCAAAGGGGTCCTTTGATGCAGTCCATGTAGATCAGCCTATATAGCACAGAGCAGGGTGGGCAGGATTGAGAATGGATCCTGAGGGGCAATCAGAAAATACCCAGATCAACAGGTGTACAGCAATATGTTAACAGAGGTTATCCTGGACAGTGGGATTATGGGTTCATATTCTTGTCTATTTCTTTTAATTTTTTGAAAATGAACACATGTGAGTTTTTAAAAGTTTAAAAAGTTGTGTGTGTTTTTTGTGGAAATAGTTTACCTTAAATTATCTGGAAATTATGAACCTCCTCTGCCAAAATTCAGTTGTTTTATATCTGCACAGCTGAACACCCTCTCTTAACCTTTAAACCTTATTTACTGAAAAAATATCCACAGGGTTTCTTTAGTTACAAAGCAAGGAGTTTGCCTGATTCCAGTAGATGTTAACATTTGGGGGTGGGGGGTGGGGAATTGGCTTTATTTGGGAATACTACGGTCTTTTGATGAAATTTATGGCACCATTGTGACATTTAAAGCCATTATATATAAAAGCAGTCTGAGGTGATTTCCCAGGTGGTGCAGTGGTTAAGAATCTGCCTGTCAACGCAGGGGACGTGGGTTAGAGCCCTGGTCCAGGAAGATCCCACGTGCCGCGGAGCAACTCAGCCCTTGCACCACAACTACTGAGCCCACGCGCCACAATTACTGAAGTCTGCATGCCTAGAGACCATGCTCTGCAACAAAAAAAGCCACCGCAGTGAGAAGCTCGCACACCACAACGAAGAGTATCCCCTGTTCGGTGCAACTAGGGAAGCCCATGTGCGGCAACAAAGACCCAACGCAGCCACAAATAAATAATAAATAAATAAATAAATTTATTTTTTATAAAAAAAGCAGCCTGAGTTTCTCAGCAGAAAGGAGCTTTAAAAGCCCAATATAATTCTTTAAGCCTGATAGACTATAGAATTTAGTTGGATTAGTAGGTAGCATTATTAAAGCATTATTCTATTTTTTTAAACATCATTATTGGAGTATAATTACTTTACAATGGTGTGTTAGTTTCTGCTTTATATCAAAGTGAATCAACTATAAATATACATATGTCCCCATATCTCTTCCCTCTTGTGTCTCCCTCCCACTCACCCTATCCCACCGCTGTAGGTGGACACAAAGCACCGAACTGATCTCCCTGTGCTGTGTGGCTGCTTCCCACTAGCTATCTATTTTACATTCGGTAGTGTATATATGTCCATGCCACTCTCTCACTTCTTCCCAGCTTACCCTTCCCACTCCTTGTGTCCTCAAGTCCATTCTCTACCTCTGCGTCTTTATTCCTGTCCTGCCCCTAGGTTCTTCAGAACCATTTTTTTTTTTTAGATTCCATATATATGTATTAGCATCCATTATTTGTTTTTCTCTTTCTGATTTCACTCTGTATGACAGACTCTAGGTCCATCGTCCTCACTACAAATAACTCCATTTCATTTCTTTTTATGGCTGAATAATATTCCACTGTATATAGGTGTCACATCTTCTTTATCCATTCATCTGTCGATGGACACTTAGGTTGTCTCCATGTCCTGGTTATTGTAAATAGAGCTGCAATGAACATTGTGGTACATGACTCTTTTTGAATTATGGTTTTCTCAGGGTATATGCCCAGTAGTGGGATTGCTGGGTCATATGGTAGTTCTATTTTTAGTTTTTTAAGGAACCTCCATACTGTTCTCCATAGTGGCTGTATCAATTTACGTTCCCACCAGCAGTGCAAGAGGGTTCCTTTTCTACACACCCTCTCCAGCATTTATTGTTCATAGATTTTTTGATGATGGCATTTCTGACTGGTGTGAGGTGATACCTCATTGTTGTTTTGATTTATATTTCTCTAATGATTAGTTATGTTGAGCATCCTTTCATGTGTTTGTTGGCAATCTGTATATCTTCTTTGGAGAAATGTCTATTTAGGTCTACTGCCCATTTTTGGATTCGGTTGTGTTTTTTTTTGATATTGAGCTGCATGAGCTGCTTGTAAATTTTGGAGATTAATCCTTTGTCAGTTGCTTCATTTGCAAATATTTTCTCCCATTCTGAGGGTTGTCTTTTGGTCTTGTTTATGTTTTCCTTTGCTGTGCAAAAGCTTTTAAGTTTCATTAGGTCCCATTTGTTTATTTTTGTTTTCATTTCCATTTCTCTAGGAGGTGGGTCAAAAAGGATCTTGCTTTGATTTATGTCAAAGAGTGTTCTCCCTATGTTTTCCTCTAAGAGTTTTATAGTGTCTGCTGTACATTTAGGTCTTTAATCCATTTTGAGTTTATTTTTGTGCGTATGGTGTTAGGGAGTGTTCTAATTTCATTCTTTTACACGTAGCTGTCCAGTTTTCCCAGCACCACTTATTGAAGAGGCTGTCTTTTCTCCATTGCATATTCTTGCCTCCTTTATCAAAAATAGG